>NW_017310115.1:18353-28692 GCF_000935625.1 Nanorana parkeri
GGGGGGGGGTGATCAGGGAGGTTGATAATCACGAAAAAATTGGTGGGAGAAAGTCCAATGTTTTATACAATCTTCAAGGGGGATGGGGACACGTTTTAAGTGTGCGGCTTTTGTTATGAGACCGAAGCACCAATTCCACCCGGGTCCGTCACGTCGCTGACCAGAGAGGATAAATACGACCCTATCACATCACACCATTACACCACGCTCTCCTCCTCATCTGTGTGTCGAAGCGAGTGCTCACAAGTGAGTTCAATACCACACACCACTTGTCTTATCCCACCTTAGTCATTGCGCTAGGCCGTGGCGCATCGGTCTCTACTTTTGTTTTTCAGAATTGTTATGTCTGATAGGCATAGACCTTTAAAAGTAAGGGGGAGTGGGGGGCGCATGCGCGCAGCTGTTGATGGCAGACATCTTCTGAGACAGCTCCGCTGCCCGCCCAAGCAAATTTCCTCTTAGCCGGGAGCCTTGCGCTTCTCAACTACCTCCTACACCTTAATGGGTACCGGAATCCTCCCTGACCCAGATTATGTCTTCCTCGGGCCCTCGGAACTCCCAGAAGATTAAAAACAAGACCGTGACAGAAGCGGCCTGGCCATCGCCCAAAATGGCGCCCACGAATCACTGTCCTGCGCGCCCCGTTACCTCAAATTCCAGCAGTGATATGGAGAACAAAGATCATGATGACAGAGAGGGAGATCGATCCAGAAATCTATCACAATCAGCGCTCTTACAACGATTCGAATCGATGCTGCAAAAAGCCTTACACACCACTTCTAAGCAGATAACAGACAAACTCCTGAAAGAGATCCGGGACATAGGCCACCACACAGTGGCCTTAGAAGATCGTTGTGATGACATCAAAGCAGATCTCTCAGTAGTCTCCGGTGATCTAGAATCCTTACATGAAGAGAACTCTCAGTTGCACTCCAAACTGGAAGACTTAGAGAACAGATCCCGCCGCTCCAATCTTCGCATCAGGGGCCTCCCTGAACACATTACAGACCTGTTCTCTACTTCAACCGCACTCTTCCAGGAGTTAGCCCCTGAGCTTCCATTGGACCGACTGAAGATTGAAAGGGTCCACCGGACACTAAACCGCAAAAGGCAAGACGCCCCCCCCAGAGATATCCTCGTAAAGCTGCACTTCTATCGCACAAAAGAGGCTCTAACCGCGGCAGCGAGGGCCAAGTCTGATCAAGCCCCACTATCCTTTCAGGGACATGAATACCAGCTTTTTGCAGATTTGGCTCCGTCTACTATAACCAAACGACAAAACCTAAGACCTTGTCTGGAGATCCTCACCAAACAACACATCCAATACAAATGGGGATTCTCATTTCTGCTGTTCACCCATGGAGGCAGACAATATGTGTGTGTAACCCTGGAAGAAACCCAGACAAAGCTAGCGTCTCTGGGCCTTTCGGACTCTCAGCAGTCATCCATGAAACCCCGTGCCACCCCCACTGCCTCCTCCAAAAGATCCCGGAGCGATTTGGACCAAAACCACTCGGGCGAATCGAGAGGACCAGCAGTCAAGATGACATCCAAATCTGCCCCATCGCGCTGAACAAACAACGGGCCCGGCCAGAATAGTTGTCGTTTTCCACACATCCTCAGATAGAAAGAAACTCCCTTCACCTCGACCAACCGAACCCTCACAAGAGGATGAGAGAGCAAAAGTCATATGTTCTTCAATCACTTTTCCTCAGGGAAACGATCCTCCCTCGCCAGGAATCTTCGACACCCAGCCGCAGGAAAGACTTCCCTTGACTACAGGCCTCACCACCTCAACAGCGTGCCCTCCAACTCCCCACACTACATGATCGGTGGCATCCTGAGAACCCAACAGAGACGACCCCCCCTCCATCACCGCCTGAACAGTACCTGGAAGAATAGTGTCCCCCCTCTCAAGCATGGGACATTGTACCCCACTTATATCCTTTTTATTTACTTTTTATGTTCATCCTCAGTTTTTTTTTCTATTATATTGAACTCTAATGCTCTTTAAGGTCAAATATATGGTTATTCATAATGACTTATAAGGTTCCCATCCGGGTCCCATGCCCTCCTGAATTTTATTTTATTTTGGTACACATTTAATACGGGGAATGAGGCTCTAGGTCTCTCAGCCATCCACATATCTCCTCAAAACATTAGGCCTGCATAGTCATCAATCCAGCCTTCACTGCCTCAAATATTCAAGGCCATAGTGTTACCGAACCTTGGAGGTTCTACAGTCATTCTGAGGCCCGAACTGTCATCCTAATGTGGCCTTAACTTCTCCCATCTCCCCCCTCCCCCTCCCCTGGATTCCTGTAACTAAGTGATTTGGATCTTCACTGTTAAGCCATGTTAGGATGCCCTGTTGTTAGTTCCAAGTTCCAAGTTTATTTTGGTTATATATTACTGTTACAAGATTTGCCTGGGCGGGCATGTCACTGTGCCCGCCAAGTTTCGGTAACCTTGGGGGGACTGTGATCTATGAGATCCCTCCTCCCAACGTCCCCGACATACCGTTGATTTATTCCACACGGTGGTTACGTATTTATGGTACTCATTGTCTTGTCTTGTCCTCTTTGTCACCCATCCCTCTTTTCCTCCTTCCCCCTTATCTCCGTCTTTTCTCTGGTCCACGCACAGGTGGAGCGACACCCCATATCGACCTCCCCACAGAACTGGATGGGTGAGTACATTTGGCTAACTTGTTGTAAATTATATCATGACACTTAACTTACTAAGCCTCAATGTCCAAGGGCTCAACTCCTAATAAACGCACACGGGTGTTCAGATTCTTTAGATCTTCACACGCCAATATTATCTTCCTACAAAAGACACACTTCTCGAGAACTTCCTGCCGAAAGTACTTTAGCTCCCAATTCCCCACCATCTATATGGCCAATGACTCCTGTAAACGAAAGGGGGTCCTCATTGGATTCCGTAGATCGGTGAACTTTATCTGCCACTCCGAGACCAGGGATCCACTGGGGCAATACTTAATACTCACTGGCTTACTGGACGACAGGGAGGTCACACTGGTGTCCTATTACGCCTCCAATACAAATCAACTTACCTTCTTCAGAGACCTCCTCGAAAAAATATCCTCAAGCTCCACGGGAGCAGTTATAATGTGTGGAGATTCCAACTTAGTGTTGTACCCCCACCGTGACAGATCCAATTTGCATCCTTGCACACTGCGAAACCGTTCAGAGACCTGATCTCATCCTACTCTTTGATAGATAGTTGGAGAGAGACCAACCCTCATAAGATTGAATATACACACTATTCCTGTCCACACAATGTATTCACAAGAATAGACCACATTTTCACTGATGCCTCCCTAACGCCCCACATCCTTCATTCACACCTCATCCCAGTACCGTGGTCGGACCACTCCGCCGTCACCTTACTCCTCCCCTCATCACTCCCTAATGCCAAAGCCACTTCTTGGACTCTCAACGATTCCCTTCTGTCGGATCCCTCCTCCAAAATTCTACTCGAATCCTACATCTCTGACTACTTATCCCTTAACCAGACACTGGACATCTCCCCAGTCACTCTGTGGGAAGCTCACAAACCTGTCCTCCGAGGCCAGATAATCCAACTATCCTCAAGGCTCAGACAACTGACCACCCTGGAACTAGCATTTAACTCCCACTCCCAAGCCTTCGCAGTAAACCCCTCCCCTACCAACAGGACAAATCTGGAATCAGCTCGCCAAGCCCTTAACATACTTCTAACTGACCATGTGGCCAAACAGCTCCATCGCACAGCCCAGCAAAGTACTAGCTAACAGAATGAACCAGGTTGTAGGTCATCTAGTTAAGAATGACCATGTAGGTTTTATCCCCACCAGACAGGCAGGAGACAATATCCGCAGAGTCACACTCCTATCCCATATAGCCAAGACCAAACGAATACCCTCCATGCCAGACAGCGAACTATAATCACCAATCCCATCACTTCCCACTTACTTAAAATCTGGGATTCTGTGAAAACGCCCTATGGCCTTATACTGTATCCCCACATCTACCCCTCATGTCCATATTGCACAATCCATCCTTCCCCCCGGCGCTCCACAGCCCCTCTAGCTTCCTAAAGTGGTCCTCAGGCAACCTCACCTTTTTTTGGCAACTCCAAACTACCTAGGGGATTAAATCCTTCCCATATTTACAAGAACACTACCAAATGCCCAACAAAGAAATTTTCCACTACCTCCAAATCAAACATTTCCTCAGAAAACAAACCTCCACTCAGGGTCGCACCACCACTCCCTCGCTATTCGAACGAGCCTGTCGAGATAATCCCCACAGCCCAGGACTTATCTGCCTCCTGTACTCATCTCTACTGTCCCTCCCCGATGCCTCTCCCCCATCCTATGTGTCCCAATGGAATAATGACTTAGGAATTATAATGGATGAAGAAACTTGGCAACACTCTTGGATGAACACAAAATTCAGCTCGTGCTGTGCAAGTATGCTAGAGATAAACTACAAGGTCCTCATGCGCTGGTACCTTGTACTAACCAGAGTGGCCATTTATAATCCACAAAGCTCACCTAATTTCTTTCGAGGTTGCCCTGACCCAGGTACATTTATTCACACCTGGTGGCGATGCCTGATGGTCTCAGCCTTTTGGGATGAAGTTTTCACCCTCATGACCTCCCTGGTCTCGGAACCATTGACTAAAGACCCGATCTTCGCGTTACTCAATTGTAAACCGGAAGGTCTTCACAAAAAGGCCTTTAGACTCTCCCTCCACATCCTACCCTCTGCTAAAAGAGAAATTGCAATAAACTGGCTCTCGAAGTCCCTTAACGTATCACATGTAATTACACATGTCATTGGATCATGGCCCAAGAAAAATGCACTGCGCAACTCGAGAACACTATGCACAAATTTGAAGCTATTTGGTCCCTGTTTATTGATAAATACTTCAACTCAACTACACCCTGACGCCTGTACCATATATGAAACTCCCCAAACAGGTTTTCAGGCAAGTGGTCCTTCCACCTTAGGCCCCGTTCACATTGAGCGGTTCGCAAATCGCGCGTTTGTCGCGCGATTTGCATTTTGCGCGATATCGCGCAAATGCTTGCAATGCCCAACAAAGAAATTTTCCACTACCTCCAAATCAAACATTTCCTCAGAAAACAAACCTCCACTCAGGGTCGCACCACCACTCCCTCGCTATTCGAACGAGCCTGTCGAGATAATCCCCACAGCCCAGGACTTATCTGCCTCCTGTACTCATCTCTACTGTCCCTCCCCGATGCCTCTCCCCCATCCTATGTGTCCCAATGGAATAATGACTTAGGAATTATAATGGATGAAGAAACTTGGCAACACTCTTGGATGAACACAAAATTCAGCTCGTGCTGTGCAAGTATGCTAGAGATAAACTACAAGGTCCTCATGCGCTGGTACCTTGTACTAACCAGAGTGGCCATTTATAATCCACAAAGCTCACCTAATTTCTTTCGAGGTTGCCCTGACCCAGGTACATTTATTCACACCTGGTGGCGATGCCTGATGGTCTCAGCCTTTTGGGATGAAGTTTTCACCCTCATGACCTCCCTGGTCTCGGAACCATTGACTAAAGACCCGATCTTCGCGTTACTCAATTGTAAACCGGAAGGTCTTCACAAAAAGGCCTTTAGACTCTCCCTCCACATCCTACCCTCTGCTAAAAGAGAAATTGCAATAAACTGGCTCTCGAAGTCCCTTAACGTATCACATGTAATTACACATGTCATTGGATCATGGCCCAAGAAAAATGCACTGCGCAACTCGAGAACACTATGCACAAATTTGAAGCTATTTGGTCCCTGTTTATTGATAAATACTTCAACTCAACTACACCCTGACGCCTGTACCATATATGAAACTCCCCAAACAGGTTTTCAGGCAAGTGGTCCTTCCACCTTAGGCCCCGTTCACATTGAGCGGTTCGCAAATCGCGCGTTTGTCGCGCGATTTGCATTTTGCGCGATATCGCGCAAATGCTTGCATTGAGCAAGCTTGAATCGCGGCTAAATCCGCTCCAAAAAAGGGTCCTGCTGTAGCGACACACGACTCGCGACAGCAGGACCCTTTGCCCCATTGAAAAGCATTGGAGAGCGATATCGCGCTGTAAATTGCCGCGATATCGCGGGAATTACTGCCCGATAAATCGCTCAATGTGAACGGGGCCTCAGGATACGGTCCAGATCCTTCTTCTTCTCCTCTTCTTTCCCAGCTCTACTATCCCCCTATTGTATTCCCCCGTGTCTCCCCATGTGATATATGTTGTATTGTCACTGGTATCACTATCCTGATGTATACATTAATCGATCAATGGGACTGCTCTTGAGCTGGAGAATTCCAAACCCCACTTCTACCACCCCGTGCCACACAGGTTAAAATCCTCCTGCAGGCTAAGCATTGAACCCTCTCTGACAGTCCCCTCCAAGGCCCTTCAATGCCAAGGGTTTGACCGAATTTACACGATAACAGAGGGGTTATGTCTTGATGCTGCTTCCCATGAACCAACCCTGTGCCTTTCCATTACTGTGATACTCTTTATGTGCTATGTGTCTAGTTGATTATGGATGACCTGCTAACCACAGGCATCAGTTGGCATTGTAACATGTCTGTGTACACTTGCACTGTTAAACTCAATAAAAATCTATTTGAGAAAAAAAAAAGTAAGGGGGAGTTCCCTGCAACTTTTCCTGTAACATCAAGCGTGGCCCTGATATCACCTTGAGACTCCCTATAAGTCATTAAATTCAGTCAATGTAAAAGAACAATAGAGGAGCTTAGGAGATTGGCAAACGTATTGTTTTGACAAAATATTGTTAAAGCTCAATTTTGTAAATTATGATTGAAGTAGATATAGTAAGGTCTGGAACTCACTGCCATCGGCAGTGATTTCAGCCAGGAGTGTAGATTTGTTCAAGAAACGTTTGGACAATTTCTTGAGGGACCGTAATATCCAGGGATACCAGTATCCCAAAGAATGAGATGATGCGTGGACTAGACATGTGCGATTTGTTTCGTTACGAATTGAAATTCGTACGAATTTTCCTGAAATTCGTAAATTCGGAAGCATCCGAAATCCGAATTGCAGTTTCCGAATTATATCCGAAATACGAAATTCCGTTAACGAATTTCGGATCCGAATTTCTTTGAAACAGGAACTAATATTACCCCTGTAAATGAGGTTGAACAACATGACAAGATTTTTTTTTAATCCGAAATACGGATCCGCTGCTGCTGAGGGTTGCATTACAATACACAGGCAGGAAATACAAAATTCCGTTGAAGCTAACTTGGTTTTTATTGTGTAAGTTTCTTGACCAGTTAACCATCTGGTTTTCAGGGTGTTGATTGTACACAATGGAACAGCTGGAGGGATTTTTGTCAAAACCTGTTTAGCTAACTAACATCAAAGGGGTAATTAGACCAGCCAATCAGAAATCATTTCAGTGTTAGTGAATGGCACTAAACTGTATATGAATTGAGAGCCTAAGGTGGCTAGGGGAGTTCAGAGTCATGAAGAGAGGCACTTAGGTGCATATATAGATTGGAGATATACTGCATGCTGTGTAGATAGAGTGGGTCCTTATGGAGCCTTTGTAATCTGAGTGCCAGATATTTTATTTTTATTCTCATTCTGTCGGACTGTTTCTTTTCATCTGTTTCTTCAATCCAATTAATGGCTACTCTCTGGAAAAAAACTGAGGTTGCCTGGATATTTCCTGAAGATTTAATTTTCACAACGCACTTAAATATATATATAGACTCCTATCTGGCCACATGCAACAAGTGCTAACTTATATATAGATATTTATTCATATATTTAAATTTGATCACTACACTCAACTCCAGAGAGATTAAAAATTCCTCTCCAGAGATTACCTTCTCATTTATTCCTATGGGGCAGAAGAAAAGCAGTTTTACTTACCTAATTCCCACTCCTACTGACTACCTGCAGGCTGCTAGGCTGGTTCTGGCAGCCTCTTCTCCCCTTCATCCTGGTGCTCTAAGGACCTCTGACGTTGTCAAGTACAATGCAGGCTCCATAGCCCTACACTGTACTGTTGACAGTCCACAACTGGAGCACAGATGGAGAAGAGGAGAATGCAGACTTCCAGGTGAGCCGGGATCAGTTAAGTAAAACTGCTTTTTCCTGTTCCCTAGGCATAAATGAGCAGTTAACCCTTGCAGTACATGGGGCAGCCTAACTGCAAGGAAAAACTTTTAATTTTTCTGGAGTTGGGCTTTAACGTTAAATAAGGGCAGGCCTTGTTTCAATATGGTCCCCTAAACATCACAAGTTAGCACTTGTTGCATGTGGCCATATAGGAGTCTTTAGCTACATAATTAAAAATGCACATAGGCCACAGGGTAACATGTACAGAGGACAATTGTATTTGTGTGCTCTTTTAGGCAATTCCTGTAGTATTGGTTACGGCCATATATATGTAACAGCAAATTCTTAGAACCTATTTTTCAGTAGCATGAAATACATTACAGGCAAATAAAGGGTTAAAATAATAAATGAGACTGTTCCAGTCTGGTAACCTTTTCCTTGGCTGTACTATATGGTCATGCTGCTTGCCCTGACACAGAGCAGCTGTATAAACTGTTTAGGTTTTTTTTAAATGCAGAGTCCCAGCAGGATAATGGGGGCACTTAGAAAAGTAAAAAAACAAAAATAGGAATGCACTTGTCACTCTAGGACAGGAAGGATGGTAATGGCAAGATCACTAGGCAACAATAACAGAGAAAAAAAAAAAAGCCTGAAAAAAAAGTAGCCACTACAATTAAAAGGACTAGTAAGCTGCAATATATTACATTCCTGTTCCTAGGTTTAGACACTAAAACCTTCTAATACAATTAATATAACTAGTTTGTATATTTATTGTGTTGGGAGTTGTACTGAATTTTATACAATTTATTTATATATTTACACTGAGGCCTCATTCACACGGGACATGCTGTCCTATATAGCATGGAGGGCCTGTTACTGATGCACACACAGCTGCAGGAAGAAGTGTGTGGACAGCTCATGTAAATATATTTATTGTGTTGGGAGTTGTACTGAATTTTATACAATTTATTTATATATTTACACTGAGGCCTCATTCACCTGGGACATGCTGTCCTATATAGCATGGAGGGCCTGTTACTGATGCACACACAGCTGCAGGAAGAAGTGTGTGGACAGCTCATGTAACTCTATGTTGACACAGTTTTGTCAGCTGAAAACAGATGATGTATGCAGGGCCGGACTTACTCTCTCTGCTGCCCCAAGGCCAGGTTCTTCAATGCGCCCTACTGCCTGCTGGAGAATGGCAGATCTGCAGGCTGCATACAAGTGATCACTAGTACATAGCAAGCAGTGGTTTCCTCGCTGTACATTTAGCTCTGATTGCCCAAAGCAGGGCTAAATGTAGAAAACAACTACTTGCCCGGCGCCCGGAACTGCCTGCCCCTGGCATCGGGAGATAGGCATTCCACACCTCTGCTGCCCCTCTACTCCCTGCTGACCCAAGGCCAGGGGGGCCTTGGGGCAGCAGGGAGGAGGAGAGAAGCTTAATGGTCCAGTCTAACAGCCAGTCAGCTGCTGGGTTCAGGTGAATATACCTTTTTTATTTTCGTCCCTAGACGAAAACGGGAGCATTACCCTTGCTGTGCAAGGGTATCCCCATGGCAAGGGTTAAGAAAAATTCTGCCCGGAGTTCTTCAAAAATGATCTGTATGACTGGAAGCATGACATGGGTGTGTCCATTGCCTAAATACAATGTGCTGGGAGGTGTCCCTCTTTCACGTCTCAGAAATGAGAGTCATGGGTGGGCTTTATCTATTACAGTGTGGTTTAGACTTGAATGTTTGGTAAATAAATACTTTTTTATACTTTCTGGTGACTAAAAGCAATGTTGTCATTTAGACTGAACCAGCCATCAGTCACTGTGAGTGTCCTACTCAGAAGGCATGTACTACATAGAATACAGTGGACTGCAATTACATTTGGACCATCTTTAGCAAGAGTAGGTAATAGTATTATCTCTACTGAGAGCCGTAGCTAGCTCCTTTTGCGCCCGAGGCAAGAACAGAAAATTGTGCCCCCCAACAGACGTGTAATGTCATGTGGCATCATGCACCCCACCTCCAGGATGGCAGGTGTGCATGCAAAGAATGCGCCGGTGCCCAAATCCAAAACAGCATAAAATTTGTTTAATTTGACGAAACTAATGAAAGCATTTTTAGTTTCCGTTCATGTCGCCCGAAACACATTTTTAGTCTTTGCACATGTCTAATAATATGCATGCATGCGTGTGTGTGTGGGG
>NW_017310115.1:29128-33785 GCF_000935625.1 Nanorana parkeri
GGAGCGCTGTCACTTCCGGATGGCCGAGCGGTGAGGAGATAAAAAGCAGCTGGCTGTCACATCCTGGCTGAGCGGCTCTTTCTCTCCTCACCACTCAGCCATCCTGGATGACAGCTGCAGCACTTCATTTCTCATTGGATCCCTGCTGCCTCTGCCCATACAGGTGGGGGAGAGCAGCGGGGATCCGAGGAGAAGCTGTTCTGCCCCTCTTCTCCCTGCCGAGTCACAGCTGTGTTGGCCGCCTGGCGTCCCTGTTGCCATGTCGCCCTGTGCTTGCTATGGCAACAGGGGCGCAGCCAGGCTGGCCCTGCTGTGTCCCCTCTCAGCTGCACCTGAGGCGAGTGCCTCACTCGCCCCATGGTAGCTACGGCCCTGTCTCCACTAGTGCAATTCAATAGAAAAGTGACTGCTACACTGTAACTTCTTCTACCTTTCTTTGTCTATGGTTCTGACATGAAGTCCTTACCCTTAATGATGCCTTCATTGTAAAATGGGTATCCATTTGAGTCACCACAAAGGCCACATGTGTGATTTTTATATTTTTCAGGTATCTTCACCTAGATAAAAAAAAGCAGATAAATTGAATCAAATGTCACATATAAATCCCAAGAACACAGATTTTTTTTAAATTCAAAAAGTTGAATTGTCCCGAATTAGACTTGGTATACCTTGGCAATCCCTGTACAGCAGAGCTTAGACTTAGTAAGGGAGAAGCAGCACAATTATCTGATTTGTTGTGCTGCAGTGCGAGTAGCATACAGATAGGAGGAGAGAATAGAGATATGAGCTTATCAGTCTGCTGCTTATCCTTTCATCTGGATCTGTAAGTGTTACTAAACTGCAGTATAGAAAGCTAAGCTCTCCTGTAATACCTGACAAGGCTGTGCTATGTGAGGGGGCTGTGTAATGCCCATGACTGCACAGACATACAAATCTTTTGGCAGATAAACAAGCATTCACTAATTCATGTTGTCTGTGAATTTAGCTTGAGTTCAACTTTTCCATATTTGCTTTGTCTGCAAAATGCCTTTTGACAAACCAATTTTTTTCAGGAATGACATTCTCTTCACTCCTTCACAAAACCTGGCGTTGTGGAGTTATAACTGTCCAATAGATGGTTTCTCCCATCTCAGCTATAGATCTCTGCAGCTCCTTTACAGTTACCAATGGCCTCATAGTTGGTTCACTGACAAATGTCCTCCTTAGTGAACAGTCTTCTCTATCAAAGTCTGTCATGAGAGAAATGTGGAGACTGCCATTGCCGTTCCTCTCCTTCTAAGAATGCTAACAAAAATGTCCAGCTAACTGTCTTTTCTCAAGGCATTGTGTCAAAAACCTAGAGCAAGTATTCAGTATGTAGTGGCCATGGCTTAAGTGGTAGTGTCCCTATTTTAGTTTGTGTCTGTTAAATGCAGATATAGGCTGTAGCCAGTCTGATCTTTATTTACTATTCTGGACTCTGCTGGTGTTCCTAAGCTAAGGCCTTTGATTGCTTTTGCCTACTAATGTCAAGGAGGCTGCAGTAGTCAGAGTGGGAAGAGTCAGTGGCCCAGTTGTCATTAAATCTCACCTCCCAATCACTTAGGAGTTTTCTCAGTATTGTGCAATAAGGAAAGGTAACAAATATTTGGAGCAATGTCCAGAGTGTTATTTCCTCCCTGATGTCTGCGCTAGGTGGGGATGAGTTTAGAAAATTCCAGGACTGTTGAGTCTCTGCTTCTCTGGATTCTGTTCAGTGGAAATTGTGACAAATGGAAGGCACCTGTCGCTGCCCACATAGTTTAAGTGGAGCTGAACTGAAAAAAGCACACACTGGAACCACACAACATTAGGCCATTGATTGCTTTTGCCTACTAATGTTAAGGAGGCTGCAGTAGTCAGAGTGGGAAGAGTCAGTGGCCCGGTTGTCATTAAATCTCACCTCCCAATCACTTAGGAGTTTTCTCAGTATTGTGCAATAAGGAAAGGTAACAAATATTTGGAGCAATACATATATATGAATAAAAAAGTATCTGTGCCAATTTGGCTCCGCTTCAATAAAGGTGGTCGAGCCTTCCAGTGTTCGGTGGTTTAAATAGTGCTTTTCTGGGGTTTGTATTGTTACCAACACATGCCCCTTTCAAAGTGCGTACTCACCGCAAACTTTTGGCTGTAACAGACAGCCCCACACATTTTGTCTGATGGAACAGGCTAATGCGGCGTCTTTACCGACACGCACTGTACCATCAATCTGCTGGGTGTAAACATACTACAGAGGGGTATACATTCCATACAGCATGATCTATTGGTGGAATGTATACCCCTCCGTAGTATGTTCACACCCTTTGAAAGGGGGATGTGTTGGTAACAATACAAACCACAGAAAAGCACTATTTAAACCACCGAACACTGGAAGGCGCGACCACCTTTATTGAAGCGTATCCAAATTATCACAGAGACTATTTTATTCACATTTATGTCTATAGCACAGAGATATATCACACATTAGAATTAATGTGAATAATACAGAAAATTTGTTTATTTTTTTGAAACATGATAGCACGATGGTTTTGTTTTCAGTCACGGTTTTTATCTATAGAGGATATTGACACCAAATATTATTTAATAACATTGTGTTTCACACGTCACTTGTTATTGGACTAATACGATATTAGCATTAATTGCACCATAGTGACACAGTTGCATGTTAGAAACAGTTTGTGTATATACACTTGTATTTAGTATTTTTAAAATTCACGAATTGAGTTATTAGCGCAGTATATTTAGTTAAAATAACCAAATGATTGCATTATTTTTTTTAAACCCAATAACAAAGAAAAGAAGTGGTGACAAAAAAGTACGTTTTAACTAGGGATACACCGATACAGATACTAGTATCGGTGCGATACCGAGTATTTGGGCGAGTAATCGTACTTGTCCAAATGCTCCGATACTTATCCCGATACTGCAACTTCCAGTCAGAGGAAGATTTCCTCTGACCGGTGATGCTGCGAGGGAACATGGAGCCGGCTTCCCAGCCAATCAGGAAGCCGGGCCCCAGGTAATGGCTCACGGCCCGGCTTCCTGATTGGCCAGGAAGCAGGCTCCATGATGTTTGGCCGGCTCCATGCTGATTGGCTGGGATGCCGGCTTCCTTGCCAATCAGCATTGAGCCGGTCAATCAGCATGGAGCCGCCTTCCCTTGCAATCAAAAAGTCGGGCAGCGGCTAATGACACGCTGCTCGGCTTCCCGATTGCCTGGGAAGCCAACTCCATGCCACCAGCAGTACCGATATCGGTACTCAGTATCGGCCATTACCAAAATATAAATATCGGAACACGTACTCAATATCGAAAATCCGATATCGGTGCATTTCTAGTTTAAACCAATCATTCTTCAGGGTCCAAGGCATGGCAGGGGTGTGTTCTTTGCTTACATACTTTGCTCTATAATGTACCCCTCTTTACCATCTCAGAGGGTTGAGAGGTATGCTAAACTCTTTCTGCAGATCTACAGAGCTAAAATGCCTGATTTGCTCTTCCACAATAGGAGGTCTATTTTTAAAAAATGGCATAGATATTCGTTCCGCAAAACTTCATGTACATTTGTTAATATATATATACATATATACTGTATATAGTTATTTATTTTTTCTTCTAAGCATCGATTTTAAAGGATATGTTGCATGTTAGTTACCTGTAAATGGTCAGCTCCGTTCCATGTTACCCTTATTCCATTGCTTGAGAACACTAATTCTATCCCTTCGTAGTCAAGGTTCAGGTTTGAGCTTTTATATGGAATGCCAGCACTGGACAAAAAAGTAAAATAAAAACATTTAACTGAAATTATCATATTAAGAATTTTTTTTATTTACATTGACCCTTTCATGGAGTCAGCAACATTTCAATGTATTATTTGTGTATGATGAGTGGTGGAATTGCTGTTTGAAAAAGGGGTTTCCCTTTTGTTCACTTGCACTATTTTAGACATTTCTGTATGTATCCATTAGCTTGTTGTTTATACAGACATAAGTGCAACAACCATTCTTATATATAATGCCAGCGGCTGACCTACCAGGCCCAAGGCTGTGTGGGGCCCAGTGAGATCCAGTCCTGAGCAACCCCCAGTGGTGGAATACGGGGCAGTGCAGGTTCCCTGGGGTCTGGGGGGAGGGGTGTCTGACTGGCTCATGAGTGGGGTGGTGGGGGTCTGATGGGTTCCTGCTCAGACTCTGGGCCATGTCCTAAGTAACAGGTGGCAAGAGAGGGGAGAGCCAGGCGGGTAGTACGTAGGCACCAGGAGAACCAAAGGAGAGCTGGAGATGGATAAGGTGGAAGGAGGAGAGCAGGTGAGAGATGCAATGCATCTTAGTATAGAATCAGGACTGTAGAGGGAGCCAATCAGAACCGACACCACTCAGAAACTCCTGTGTACATAGAGCTCTCTGTGAATATATGGATCAATGTATATATAGATCAGTGTATAGAGAGATCATTGAGTGCTATACTCCCCACTGTCTATATAGAGATCAGTGTATATATACTGTAGAGATCAATGTGTGCTATAGAGATCAGTGTCCCATTGTGTACATAGAGATCAGTGTGTATATACAGAATGCTGTCTATATAGAGATCCATGTGTATGTAGAGATCACTGTATGCTATGCTCCCCACTGTG
>NW_017310116.1:0-1793 GCF_000935625.1 Nanorana parkeri
CTTACGTCTGATCTCTGTGTGTTCCTTACTTCTGACCTCTGTGCGTTCCTTACATCTGACCTCTTCACTCTGTGCGTTCCTTACTTCTGACCTCTGCACTCTGTGCATTCCTTACATCTGACCTCTGTGCGCTCCTTACGTCTGACCTCTGTAGTTTCTTACATCTGACCTCTGCTTACTTCTGACCTCTGTGCTTTGCTTGCTTCTTACCTCTGCCCTCTGTGCGTTCCTTACATCTGACCTCTGCACTCTGTGTGTTCCTTACATCTGACCTCTGTGTGTTCCTTACGTCTGACCTCTGTGTGTTCCTTACGTCTGACCTCTGTGCGTTCCTTACATCTGACCTCTGCACTCTGTGTGTTCCTTACATCTGACCTCTTCATGTTACTTCCTTAGGGTCGGGGTTTTGTGTATAGTTATATGTAGAATTAGATATGAGACAGGAATACAATTCTAGCTCTTGCAGCTGTAAATTCCTGGCTGGAATTAAACATTAGTCTTACAATATGCAATTCATACAGTTTATTTTTCATTATTGTTAGCATTTTCTTTAGTATGGGTGTAAGTGGGGGCCTCACTTTTGAGTTTCGCCTAAGGCCTCACAAAGTCTAGAGCCGCCTCTGAATAGCAGATAGGGTGTGACAGGTCCTCTTTATGGAGGCATCAGGGGTCTTTTAGACCCCTAATGTCACCTAGAGACCCCAAACAAGCTGAGGAAGACGAGATCCGCTCCCCCAGCTTCTTGTCCTGGCTCTGAGAGCCGGAGACTGTGTACAGTGACACCGGAAGTGATGTAATACACGGCACTTCCGGGTCCAGTGATCGCAGGAGAGATCAACGGCTGGAAGCGGCTAAATCTCTCTCTGATCATTGCGGGGAGACCCAGTGGCCGCTGCGGGGGTACCACACGGTACAAACGATCCGGCGGCTGTTCAGACACCAGATAGATTGTAAGTTACACAGCAATCGCCTGCCGGAGCCTCATCCGTGTTCTTGTTTTACCCGCTTCTGCCGTCTATAGACATACTGCGGCCCGGAAGAGGTTAAAGTGACATTAAAGTAAATGTTTTCCCCTCCCCCCATGTAAATGTCAGCACTTCCCTTAACTGATGTCTCCTAATCCGATCTTCTTCTTTCCTGATGTTTTCATCTGTCCCTCCAGCGGTGCGGCGGGTCTCCGATCCAGCGCTGACTCCTCTCTGCTAGCAGGCACTTCCGGTCCCGCGGTGTCTGCATGCGGGTGGTGCACGCCGTCCGTAGACTTACCTTGCGTCTCTCCTCGTCTCCCGGCCGAAAATCCGAACTGCGCATGCTCCCCGTCCAAGGATGCTTTGCGGCCGCCTGAGCAGTTTCGGATTGTTGGACGGGAGCGCGCGGCATAGACGGGGTGAGTTTAAACCGTGTTAAAGCGTTTTTTTTTCTTCTTCTTCAACTTTTTGCATCTATCTCTTGCTTGCTACCCTGATATATATATGCAAAAAAGCCGGAGGGTTTAATAACCCTTTAATACTCACCTGATCCCCGGAACGACCGACAAGCGCAGCGCCCCGTCCCTCAGGCTGCCAGAATATGCATACAGAGCGTGCCGGTTACTATGTAAACCAGCGCGCTGGGTGCAGCTTCTGAGAAGATACGCTATTAGCGTAGCGGGGAAGGCGGCTGCGCATTTTGCAAAGCACCCGCTATGCTACATGAGAGGGGTGCATGAGAGGGGTGCATGAGAGGGGAGCATGATATGGGAGCATGAGAGGGGGGCATGAGAGGGGAGCATGAGAGGGGGGGATGAGAGGGGG
>NW_017310116.1:1838-8519 GCF_000935625.1 Nanorana parkeri
GGGGTGCATGAGAGGGGAGCATGAGAGGGGAGCATGAGGGGGGTGCATGAGAAGGGAGCATGAGAGGGGTGCATGATAAGGGAGCATGAGAGGAGTGCATGATAAGGGAGCATGAGGGGGGTGCATGATATGGGAGCATGAGAGGGGAGCATGAGAGGGGAGCATGAGAGGGGAGCATGAGAGGGGAGCATGAGAGGGGAGCATGAGAGGGGAGCATGAGAGGGGAGCATGAGAGGGGAGCATGAGAGGGGAGCATGAGAGGGGAGCATGAGAGGGGAGCATGAGAGGGGAGCATGAGAGGGGAGCATGAGAGGGGAGCATGAGAGGGGAGCATGAGAGGGGAGCATGAGAGGGGAGCATGAGAGGGGAGCATGAGAGGGGAGCATGAGAGGGGAGCATGAGAGGGGAGCATGAGAGGGGAGCATGAGAGGGGAGCATGAGAGGGGAGCATGAGAGGGGAGCATGAGAGGGGAGCATGAGAGGGGAGCATGAGAGGGGAGCATGAGAGGGGAGCATGAGAGGGGAGCATGAGAGGGGAGCATGAGAGGGGAGCATGAGAGGGGAGCATGAGAGGGGAGCATGAGAGGGGAGCATGAGAGGGGAGCATGAGAGGGGAGCATGAGAGGGGAGCATGAGAGGGGAGCATGAGAGGGGAGCATGAGAGGGGAGCATGAGAGGGGAGCATGAGAGGGGAGCATGAGAGGGGAGCATGAGAGGGGAGCATGAGAGGGGAGCATGAGAGGGGAGCATGAGAGGGGAGCATGAGAGGGGAGCATGAGAGGGGAGCATGAGAGGGGAGCATGAGAGGGGAGCATGAGAGGGGAGCATGAGAGGGGAGCATGAGAGGGGAGCATGAGAAGGGAGCATGAGAAGGGAGCATGAGAGGGGAGCATGATAAGGGAGCATGATATGGGAGCATGAGAGGGGAGCATGATATGGGAGCATGATATGGGAGCATGAGAGGGGAGCATGAGAGGGGAGCATGAGAGGGGAGCATGAGAGGGGAGCATGAGAGGGGAGCATGAGAGGGGGGCATGAGAGGGGAGCATGAGAGGGGAAAAAAGGGATGAGGGGGGAGCATGAGGGGGGAGCATGAGAGGGGAGCATGAGAGGGGAGCATGAGAGGGGAGCAAAGGGGAGCATGAGGGGGGAGCATGAGAGGGGTGCATGAGAAGGGTGCAAGGAGGAACAACAAGAAATAAAGCCTATAAAAGGGAAGAAGTGGCGGTTGTGGAATCAGCAATAATGTGTTGTGCTCAGAGAGTTAATAATCAGCGCAGAGAGCAGGAACTCGTCTCTTCCTGTGTGCGGGTCAGACCGGCAATGTCACAGATAAACATGGACTACTGATCTGCTGACGCCGGAGGTCATTGTCCCCAATCTACAGAACAAGTTGTGTGACCCGACACTTCTGTCATATTGCCAGATGGACACTAGAGGGCAGCGGAGCTCCTCAACCGTACACATTACTGCACTCTGGCATGTGTTGGCGATACCTCCCGTGTGTGGCGCCGCTCTCTCCAGTCATGAAGGAGTGTTAATATTGGGCTTTGGAAGTTTGTTTTTACACATACACTATATTGCCAAAAGTATTGGGACGTCAAAAACACTGCGTGTGGCGGGCCATCTTCTTTTCTCCCTGGGCTCCCCCCAACAGGCGGAACGCCAGGGCCTGGTCGCAATTGCGACCGCTGCGACCCTGGTAGTTCCGCCAGTGGACGCCCCTCCAAATCATTGGATTCAGGTGTTCCAATCCCCTCTGTGGCCCCCGGTGTATAGGACGAGGCACCTCGGCATGCAGACGCTTCTACAGACATTCGTGAGAGAACGGGTCGCTCTCAGGAGCTCGGTGACTACAAGCGTGGTGCCGTGATAGTTTGTCACCTGTGCAATAAGTCCATCCGTGACATTTCCCGGCTACTAAATATTCCGCCGCGGTCGCCTGTTACTGGGATTATAACAAAGTGGAAGCAACCGGGAACAACAGCAACTCAGCCAGGAAGTGGTCGGCCACGTCACATGACAGAGCGGGGTCAGCGCATGCTGAAGCGCACAGTGCGCAGAAGTCGCCGACTGTCTGCAGAGTCAATAGCTACAGACCTCCAAACTCCATGCGGCCCTCAGATTGGCGCAACAACAGTGCGTAGAGAGCTTCATGGAATGGGTTTCCATGGCCGAGCAGCTGCATCCAAACCGCACATCACCAAGTGCAATGCAAAGCGTGGGATGCCGCGGTGTAACGCACGCCGCCACTGGACTCTAGAGAAGAGGAGGCGTGTTCTCTGGAGGGACCAATCAGGCTTCTCTGTCTGGCAATCCCATTAGAGTTCTGATGTCCCCATTACACTTCAGTGAAGCTGATCAACTCCAGAACATACCGGATCAGCTTCACACAGCCCGGGAATGACAGATCTGAGCCCGGAGGTACTGAAATCCTCGTCACTTCCGAGCCGAACCTTTTCAGGGGAAATCACTGGTCTCACTCCCCTATAGCAGCCCTGGTATCTATCTATCTATCTATCTATCTATCTATCTATCTATCTATCTATCTATCTGTCTATCTAGGTGATATGAGGAGTGAAGGGGCAGGATTTGAGAGAGCGAGAGAGTGGGGAGAGAGGGAGAGAGAGTGAGAAGAGAGAGAGGGGGAGAGAGCGCGAGCGATAGCGAGAGAGTGGGGGAGAGAGGGAGGATGAGAGAGAGAGTGATAGAGAGAGGGAGAGAGAGAGAGAGAGAATGAGAAAGAGAGAGAGGGAGGATGAGAGAGAGGGAGAGAGACGGAGAGAGAGAGAGGATGAGAGAGAGGGAGGATGAGAGAGAGACGGAGAGAGAGAGAGGATGAGAGAGAGGGAGAGAGAGAGGATGAGAGAGAGAGAGGATGAGAGAGAGGGAGAGAGAGAGGGAGGATGAGAGAGAGGGAGGATGAGAGAGAGGGAGAGAGAGAGAGAATGAGAGAGAGAGGGAGAGAGAGAGAGAATGAGAGAGAGAGGGAGAGAGAGGGAGAGGATGAGAGAGAGAGGATGAGAGAGAGAATGAGAGAGAGAGGATGAGAGAGAGAGGGATGATGAGAGGGAGAGGATGAGAGAGAGAGGGAGAGAGAGAGAGGATGAGAGAGAGGGAGAGAGAGAATGAGAGAGAGAGGATGAGAGAGAGAGGGAGAGAGAGAGAATGAGAGAGAGGGAGAGAGAGAGAATGAGAGGGAGAGAGAGAGAGAGCCGGTGTGCCGGGAGTGACGCCATGCGCCGTGGCGGAGGACGCCCTGTGACTTGTTTTCTGTCCCCGGCTGTTTTTCTCTCAGGAAACTTTGCTTGAAGTTTAACCAGAAAGTTTAATGATTACAATATTGATCTGATAACAATGAAGAAAACAAGACCTGCGAGAGCGCGGCAGAGAGGACTGACAGAGACGCAGAGAACGCAGGCAGTGTGTGAGTATTCCTGTGGGAAGGCTTGGGGGTCCCCGGGGATGAGACACAGAGGGGCCCGGCTGTGGGGCAATCTGATGATGGAAGTCTTCAGCTTTGTGTTGTTCTTATTATGAGTGGAGATATTTCTGGTGCTATAGAAGGGAGCTCAGTCCGCATTTCTCAGTCGGTCAGCATTTGGAGACACACTTACTGATTGTGTTTGCTGCATTGTGACTGCACAGTGGCCTTGGGAAGGTCTGGGCTCCAGGTGATCAGGGGTTATCTTGGGCTCTGGGGTTGTCCTAGGATGTTCTGGGTTGTGGGGGAATACAGGGAGGCCTGGCTCTTGGGGATCTGGGGATGCTCTGGGTTCTGTGGGTTTTGATGATGCCCTGGGCTGTGGATGACCTAGTGATGCCCAGCAACCTGGGGTATCTAAGGATTCCTCGTGGGATCTTGGTATGCCCTCAGCTCTGGGAAATCTTGGGATGTCCTCCAGGAATCTGGAATTGCCCTGGGCTTAATGGGATCTGGGGATGGCTTAAGTTCTGCCAACTCTGGGAATTGCTTTGAAAGATCTGGGGATGTCCTGGGCTCTGGAGGAAATGGCGATGACCTAGGCTTTAGGGGATATGGGGATGCCTTAGATCTGGGGTATTTGGGGATGCCCTGAACTTTAGGGGATCTGGAGTAATCAGGATGTCCTGGGCTCCAGGGAATCTAGGGATGCCCTCTGAAATCTTGGAATGTTCTGGGCTTAATGGGATCTTGGGATGGAATAGGCTCTGTCAGTTCTTGGAATGACCTGGCTATTGTGAGAACTGGGAATACCCCGGGCTTAATGATATTTGGGGATGCCCTGGGTTGTAGAGTATCTGAGGATGTCCTGAATTATAGTGGATCTGGAGATGTCCTGAGCTATGGTGAATCTGTGGATGTCCTGGGTTGTGGGGGATCTGGGGATGTCCTGGGTTCTGGGAGATCTAGGAATGTTCTAGGTTCTGGGGGATATAGAGATGACTTGGGTTGTGAAGAATCTGGATATGCCCTGAGCTTTGGGGGATCTAGAGATGTCCTGAGCTCTGCAGGATCTGGGGATGCCATGGGTTACATAGTTACATAGTATTTGAGGTTGAATAAAGACATTAGTCCATCAAGTCCAACCTATTAGGATCTCATTCTAGGAGTACCCGTACCCCTGTATATTACGGTCCCTTAAGAAATCGTCCAAAAGTTTCTTGAACAATTCCACATTATTTGCTGAAATCACCGCCTGTGGCAGTGAGTTCCAGACCCTAACTGATCTTACTGTGAAGAACCCCCTTCGCACCTTGTGCTGGAATTTTTTTTCCACCAATTTTAGGTTATGGCCTCTAGTTTTTGTAACGGAGTTAATTTTAAACAGTTTATCGCTAATGTTGCTACCACCATTAAACATTTTGTACATGGAAATCATATCCCCCCTTAATCTCCTCACCTCTAATGTGAACATGTTTAAATTTAGTAGCCTCGTCTCGTAGCTCTGGTCCTCCATACCCCTAATTAGTTTGGTTGCCCTTCGCTGGACTTTTTCCAACTCAAGGACATCTTTTCTTAGTACTGGTGACCAGAACTGGACCGCGTACTCCAGATGAGGTCGAACCAATGATCTATAAAGTGGCAAAATTATAGACTTGTCCCTGCAATACATCCCCTTTTTAATACAGGACAAGACCCTGCTAGCTTTGTTTACAGCAGCCTGGCACTGCAAACTACCTTTCAGTTTGTGGTCTACAATGACCCCCAAATCCTTCTCCATTTCTGAATTGTAAAGCATCTGGTAATGTCCTGGGTTCTGGGGGAACTGGGGATGTTCTGGGGTGTGAAGGATCTGGGGATGCCCTGAGCTCTGGGGGAACTGGGGATGCCCTGGGTTGTGCGGGGTCTGGGGATGTCCTAAGCTCTGGAAGACATGACGGTTCTCTAGGCTTTGTGGGTTCTGGATACGGAAGGGAGGCTTTGCTCCATTTGGAGGTTGATCTCATTGAACATCTTTCATCGGCGTAGTTGCTACAATATGATAACAATTAGCTGACGCAGCAGCCGGCTCTGTTCACAAACATCTCTCGCCCCGTCCATGACGTCGTGTTTACCCCAGAAGAATAAAATCAATATCTACGTCTATAGAATTCAGATTTCCTCAACGTCACTTCTACGTACACCGACCCCGACGGAGAACAATGCTGACACCTAGGAAGGAGAAATCCTCTACAATTATCAAAAACGTTTATTTCAATATCTGTGTCTACAATTTCTGGAGCTTTGATAGCAAAACTTCCCAAATCAAAAACCATCCTTAAAGAGACCCTGTCACCCAATTACAATGCCCAGCCCCCTCCCTCTATATACAGTATATAGAGTCTGCTGAGGCTACTGAGATCACATCCAAGATGGCGGCACCCAGCAGCGGTCTCGGGGCTTTCACGCGTCTACACACGGGAGGATTCTACGGTGGAATAACATGAATGAAATACATTAGATGCTCATATCATTGTTGGAATGAATGGCCCGATGACAGGGGCTCTTTAGGACTTAATGTCCTTCTTCTGGCTAAATAGTGGAAATGAACAGGAAGTAGGCGGAGTCAGATGCAGCAAAGGTTCACACCCATTTTTCAATTGGTGTTCCACCTTAAATATAAGTGATGGAAAAAATGGTCAGCTGACCTCTTACAGCCGGAGGGTCACGTTGGCTTATAATTGTGTTTTGTAGGGATGTGTCTCTGGGAGTTACACTCTAATTGGTTGTTGGGTTTGGACAATGGGGTCACATGACATCTTCGGCTTCCATATTTGTCTCATGACAGGTGCACTTTCATTGAGCCCCTTATGCTCAGCACACAAATTACAATCTCCTTTAGATCTTCCAATGACTATGTAGTGGGAGGAGCTCTCTGATTGGTGGAATAACGGAGGCCCTCATATGACGGAGTTTCGGATTGTAAGGTGTATGGTGAGCGTCAGCCGTCATCCAAATCGGGAAAAGACAATTTTCCCACAAGACCAACCAAGGCCCGGCCTTGGGGCAGCAGGGGTGTGGAATCCCTATCTCCCAATGCCTGGGACATGCATTTCCAGGTGCCGGGCGGGTCGTTGTTTTCCACATTTAGCCCAGCTTTGGGCAAGCAGAGCTAAATGTACAGCGGGGAAGCCTTGTTGTGTACAAGTGATCTCGGCGACGTCACTGAGATCACTTGTATGCAGCCTGCAGGTCTGTCATTCTCCATGGGGGGGGGG
>NW_017310116.1:8531-11175 GCF_000935625.1 Nanorana parkeri
GGGGGGGGTTGGCGGGTAGGGGGGCACATTAAGGAACCTGGCCTTGGGGCAGCAGAGAGAGTAAATCTGGTCCTGGATGTCATCACAAAATTCAGCTTCTGGAGAAGACAACCCTGACATAGGGCCGAGGAACGGATGGAGCCAAGTATGGTCCGTGGTCTGTGTGGGGAGGGGGGAGACAAACCACTTGGGTACAAATACTAAAAACCACCCATGTTGACCTCCAATGACAATCAATTTACACCTTGCCAACTGTGAAGCCTGGAGGAGGATCTCTCTGGTCCAATAGACCATCAGCACAATCCAAACCCAACTCAGAGTCAGCTGTGGTCTCCTCCGCCGTCCTCTACGCCGTCCACATTACTGAGTATCTTTCGGTGGACCTCAAACATCTCGTACGTGAAAGACGACCTCAGAAGATCTCTGAACCAGACTCGGGTGGGGAGAACTTCTAATGTCAGAGTAGACGGACTCTACAACGGGGTGAAGGGTTTGATTTGTGGTGGGGAATGTTTCTAATGACGGACAGGAAGTCCAGACTTTGCACATATCTGATGATTTTGGTGAATTCAGCAGACAGACAACGTGGAGGAATCTGCAGGAAGCGCTCATGTTGGTTCCACTTCCCTGCAGAACTTCCCTTCACATAGACAACCCCCAATGAGGCCAAGAGAGTCCGAACCTCCGCATTGGAGTCCAGTCTTCCCTCTGGCAGTGTGTAACATAGTATATGGAATCTTCCCACAGGTCCTGACCCCTCCCCCGACCATGAAAGGAAGCCGCAGGTACAAGCATGTTATCGAGACCCCGGACCCCGGGAAGTGGGAGGTAAGAAGACTACAGGTGACATTATGTGACACGTGACATATAACACGGATGTGACATGTGACCTCCTCACCACGGTCCCCAGCTGGCCGGGTATGAGGAGTCTCTTCCCATCAGTGAGAAGTCCAATCCCATCACCCGAGAACTGGACAAGGCCGACCCCAACCAGATGGTGCAACTCCTACGGGACTGCGACGCCGAAATATTTCAGGAGGAGGACGAGACCATCATCACCTATCAGGTGAGAGGACAACGGGACTCAGACTCTGTACAGAGGAGCTTACACTCTAATGTCCCCTCCCCCCCACAGTCACATCAGTCTCTGTACAGAGGAGCTTACACTCTAATGTCCCCTCCCCCACAGTCACATCAGTCTCTGTACAGAGGAGCTTACACTCTAATGTCCCAGGGGCCTGGACTAGGTATAGATGTGACCTTGTAGCGGGGGAGGGGTCTCTATTGGTTCTGATGCGATTGATCATTATATATGTATTATTGATTATCACCCCGGTCTCCCCTCCCCCGCAGAGGCTGTACAGTGAGTCCGTCCTGAAGACGGTGGGAGACATCGCCAAGCGTGTGCAGGAGATCATAGAGGTAACATGACGCATCACTCGGGTCCCTGGGGGGGGGGGGGGTATGGGAGCTATAACGAGCCACGTCGATGTTATTGGAAGTTTATAAACTGATACATCATCAATGATATTGAATATTGATTACATAGAATATACATGCAGCGCGGCCGGCTCCCATCACACGGCACCTCTCTGATGAGAAAGCCCAGCACTAGCTCTGCACCTACTGACGGCTCTCTCTTCTGACTCCTGCGGGTCAGATCTGATGTCCTGCTATACAAGACTATTCACAGCACAGCAGTAAAGGAGCCTTCATAAAATCCCGAGAGCCGCCGTCGCCTCGTGCCGGCCGCAACTGTCAAATATAACGTGTCCAGACTCCATGTTTCCTTCTCTCTTCCGTGCAGAACCCCGACGACGGCCTCATCGTCCTCAGCGGGTGCGGCACGTCCGGTCGCTTGGCGCTGCTCCTGGCGGTAAGCGTGACAATTCACATAGAGGGGCACATAGGGGTCATGTGATCGCCTGAAGCCAGGTTGCAGTCTCTGATGTCACGCAACACCCGCAATGCTCGCGGTAGGGAGAGACCACCTGACCTTTCCCTTCGAGGGGCGTTGACCTTCATCGTGCCACAAGAGGCTCCTACTCAGAATTCAAATGTGATTTGTCAACGGAGACTTACCGCTGACGGACCCCCTGGGTGCCCCCCCCGCAGGGTCACGACCTCGACGGGTCACCCATAAGGACCGGCCCGTGTTCATTCCAACGATCCCCAAATACGTCTGCCGGGTATGACACTGGACGGCCACTAGAGGGCACATTGTACACACACGAGGGCCACAGAAGGTCAATGATGTCACCAGCAGCAACTATGGGGTGGGGGAATGCCCCGGACAAGGCTGGATGGGCCGGCACTGGTAGCTTCTGTCCGGGTTTGGATGACCTCCAGTTCCCGGGACTCAGGGGGTCAAATAATTAAACATTTCCTAAAAGTTGAAGGACCTTTCCGGGGCCCTCGGGAGCCTTGAAAAGCCCATCGCACCCTCAGAAACCCCCCAAAGAACACCCTCATTTCATCTCCCCCATTAACTCCAATAGATTTCAATGTTCATTGAAGCGTCCCGACTGCCACCAAAATTTGGGTAAAATTTGCTCCTCTACCCAACACATTTCCGAAATTAGAACTTACTGACCCCTCCCCCCCCCCCACGTATGGCTTTCCCCTCACCCGCTGCAAAACGCCC
>NW_017310116.1:11736-14602 GCF_000935625.1 Nanorana parkeri
CGGTGAGTGTGCGTCACTGATGTTGTGTCATCCCCCCTCCCCCCCCCTCAGTCTGCCAGGGACACGCGGAGGGGGATGTCCGAGATCCATGTTTGTTTTGGCATCGGTGGAGATGTTCAGTAACGTGTTGTCTTCGCAGGTCCGTGGTGGCGGCTCAGGAGGCGCCTGATGACAGTCCGCTGCTGGGAGCGCAGGAGCTGGAGAGGGTGAGTCCCAACTTCCAGAGGAGACGGAGGACTTTGGGCTTCACTCCGATATAAGGATCGGTATCCGCCATACCGATCGGTATTTTCAGCAAAGTCAGCCAACGGGAGTGGAGAAGAAGTCAAGTTTTGGCATTGACCTCACTGCGTGGTTCTGGGTCCACGGGGAACCCAATGGGTGGTCCTGGGGCTGAGACAAGGGAGGTGGTACATGGGATGGGGATCCAAGTAGCAGAAGACTATCAGACATGTGGGGTGGGAGGGCAGCGCACAGTTTGGCATCTTCACCCTGGGCACTGGATGACCTTGTCCTGGCACTGGGTCCCATCACAGCTAAGCCGGGGGTGATAGAACGGGAAAGGGGCCACGTAGGGCTTCCCTTGGGGCCCATCCCTCTCTCATGACCACGGGAGGTGTTGAGATTTCCCTGATCCTTCTCTTGTCTGTGGAGAGAAGGGGAGAAGATCTTCATCCGGCCATGTGAGATAGGTGATCACAGTGTGATGGAGGTTGGGGGGGAGGGGGTCTGCCCATAGTTCTGTCTGGGGCTCCAGACTTTCACCATAATCACATGACCCCGGTGTGTGTGAGAGCTCGGTGATCCCTCCTGTCCGCCATGTTGGTCCTTCCTCCTCCTGCGCCAGAGCTTTCCTTTCACGTGTCGGTGTGTGTGAGAGCTCGGTGACTCTCCTGTCTGCCATGTTGGTCCTTCCTCCTCCTCCGCCAGAGCTTTCCATTCACGCGTCGGTGTCTGTCATTCCAGGTGTGTGCCGGCAAGAAGAAGGTTGTCTACCTGGGCGTCTCCTGCAGCCTATCGGTGAGTACCGACCACCACATTACCTCTGCCATTGAATATGGGACCTGATGACCTCCAGCCCCTTTAGAAGCAAAGGAGAACATAACTCGGCCAGAAGAAGGTCCACATTGGTGGCCTCCGGTTGTCTCCGCTGGATGGGCTAAATTTGTACACCGCTATGGAAGACGTTGTTGCCATATCAGTAATAACAGTGATGATGTCCTTTGCCCGCACAGGCTCCCTTCATTGCCGGACAGTTGGACTTCTGCATGAAGAACTTGGATGTCTTCCTGCCGGTCCTGGTTGGGTTTAATCCAGTTGGTACAGCCAGGTAGGTTGTGGGAGGAGGAGGTGGCCCCGGGGCCCCGGGCCAGAGAAGCAGGACTGACCTCTCATGTTACCTTACAGTAATGAGCAGATTGAAGGCTGGACCTCCACCTTCCGGCAGGTGGCCGAGCGGATGCAGAGCCTCCACGACACACAGACGGGCTTCGTGCTGAACCCGGCCATCGGGGTGAGTCCACCAAGAGAATGAAGATCGTCTCCTAGGGGCCCGTTCCCAACATCATGCACTACCTGTGGCAACGCGGGCCACCCCAACCGTGCTGTCCTGTGCATGGCGGTGCATTGTGACCCGTGTGTGGGGGGGGGGAGGTTGGGTTGGGGCCCCCCCATTACCACGCCCATTGCGTACTCATTGCCCCGCCAACCACTTTCCATTTCCCTTGCAGCCTGAGGCCGTCTGCGGCTCCTCGCGTATGAAGGGCGGCAGCGCCACGAAGATCCTGCTGGAGACCCTGTTCCTGGTGGCCCACAAAGCCAGCTCCGAGGTGGAGGTGACAGAGAAGTACGTGACCCAGCCAATCACGGGACAGGTGACCCCCCCTAGGTGTACCCCTAGAGGAAGTGACATCCATCCTAAGGAACGAAGGTCCCACCCAGGAGCAGAGCTAGACATCCTGCCCCCCGGGGCAAAGGCCAGATTACCCCCCCCCAGGGAGAAGTTCTCCATCCAGACACCTGGTGGCCCACAAAGCCAGCTCCGAGGTGGAGGTGACCGAGAAGTACGTGACCCAGCCAATCACGGGACAGGTGACCCCCCCTAGGTGTACCCCTAGAGGAAGTGACATCCATCCTAAGGAACGAAGGTCCCACCCAGGAGCAGAGCTAGACATCCTGCCCCCCGGGGCAAAGGCCAGATTACCCCCCCCCAGGGAGAAGTTCTCCATCCAGACACCTGGTGGCCCACAAAGCCAGCTCCGAGGTGGAGGTGACCGAGAAGTACGTGACCCAGCCAATCACGGGACAGGTGACCCCCCCTAGGTGTACCCCTAGAGGAAGTGACATCCATCCTAAGGAACGAAGGTCCCACCCAGGAGCAGAGCTAGACATCCTGCCCCCCGGGGCAAAGGCCAGATTACCCCCCCCCAGGGAGAAGTTCTCCATCCAGACACCTGGTGGCCCACAAAGCCAGCTCCGAGGTGGAGGTGACCGAGAAGTACGTGACCCAGCCAATCACGGGACAGGTGACCCCCCCTAGGTGTACCCCTAGAGGAAGTGACATCCATCCTAAGGAACGAAGGTCCCACCCAGGAGCAGACCTAGACATCCTGCCCACCGGGGCAAAGGCCAGATTACCCCCCCCCATCCCCCAGGAAGAAGTTCTCCATCCATACACCTGGTGGCCCACAAAGCCAGCTCCGAGGTGGAGGTGACAGAGAAGTACGTGACCCAGCCAATCACGGGACAGGGGACCCCCCCCTAGGTGTACCCCTAGAGGAAGTGACATCCATCCTGAGGAACGAGGGTCCCACCCAGGAGCAGACCTAGACATCCTGCCCACCGGGGCAAAGGCCAGATTACCCCC
>NW_017310116.1:14869-15097 GCF_000935625.1 Nanorana parkeri
TCCATAAAGCCAGCTCCAAGGTGGAGGTGACTGAGAAGTACGTGACCACAGGGTAGACTTTCCCAGCCAATCACGGGACAGGGGACCCCTAGGTGTACCCCAGAGGAAGTGACATCCCTCCTGGGGAACGAGGGCCCGACCTTCTGTCATCCGGGGCAAAGGCCAGAATTGCCCCCCCCCCCAGGGAGAAGTTCTCCATCCAGACACCTGGTGGCCCACAAAGCCAGC
>NW_017310116.1:15182-28733 GCF_000935625.1 Nanorana parkeri
TACATATAGAGAGAGGAGGAGAGGTGGGCAATCAGCAGCCTCTATTTGGCAGTGGGCGTGGCTTAGCTACAAAGTCAGAGGAAGTGAAACCGATTCAGAGAGGTGCATGGGAGGGGCTTCGATTCGATTGGCTAGTTCAGGAAATGTAGAGCATGTGACCTGCACGAGGCCCGGGAGGGGGCGGTCTCCGGGGAGTAAAGTCTCTTCTCTGCCTTTCCCTCCCAGGTGCTTCCTGGAGATCCTGCGGACGTACGAGAGGGCCCACAAGGTGACCTACGCCCACAGCAAGAAGATAGCTGCGCTGCTCAAGCAGTCCGCCACCAGGTGTGTCCCCGGCACCGCGCACTTCCTGTGTGTGGCCACAAGATGGCAGCAGAGCTCCGCTGACTCACTCAGCTTCCTTCTCAGTGACTGCGCTTTACTGATTCCCACATATAATGAAGTCTGAGAACGGACTCAACTGTCCTCGCTGAGCCACACACTCCTCCCCTACCCCAGTCATCAGTCTGCTGCAGGCAGGAGGAAGCATTTCCTCAGTCTCCCCTCCCCCCGTGATCAGTCTGCGGCAGGCAGGAGGAAGCATTTCCTCAGTCTCCCCTCCCCCCGTGATCAGTCTGCGGCAGGCAGGAGGAAGCATTTCCTCAGTCTCCCCTCCCCCCGTGATCAGTCTGCGGCAGGCAGGAGGAAGCATTTCCTCAGTCTCCCCTCCCCCCGTGATCAGTCTGCGGCAGGCAGGAGGAAGCATTTCCTCAGTCTCCCCTCCCCCCGTGATCAGTCTGCGGCAGGCAGGAGGAAGCATTTCCTCAGTCTCCCCTCCCCCCGTGATCAGTCTGCGGCAGGCAGGAGGAAGCATTTCCTCAGTCTCCCCTCCCCCCGTGATCAGTCTGCGGCAGGCAGGAGGAAGCATTTCCTCAGTCTCCCCTCCCCCCGTGATCAGTCTGCGGCAGGCAGGAGGAAGCATTTCCTCAGTCTCCCCTCCCCCCGTGATCAGTCTGCGGCAGGCAGGAGGAAGCATTTCCTCAGTCTCCCCTCCCCCCGTGATCAGTCTGCGGCAGGCAGGAGGAAGCATTTCCTCAGTCTCCCCTCCCCCCGTGATCAGTCTGCGGCAGGCAGGAGGAAGCATTTCCTCAGTCTCCCCTCCCCCCGTGATCAGTCTGCGGCAGGCAGGAGGAAGCATTTCCTCAGTCTCCCCTCCCCCCGTGATCAGTCTGCGGCAGGCAGGAGGAAGCATTTCCTCAGTCTCCCCTCCCCCCGTGATCAGTCTGCGGCAGGCAGGAGGAAGCATTTCCTCAGTCTCCCCTCCCCCCGTGATCAGTCTGCGGCAGGCAGGAGGAAGCATTTCCTCAGTCTCCCCTCCCCCCGTGATCAGTCTGCGGCAGGCAGGAGGAAGCATTTCCTCAGTCTCCCCTCCCCCCGTGATCAGTCTGCGGCAGGCAGGAGGAAGCATTTCCTCAGTCTCCCCTCCCCCCGTGATCAGTCTGCGGCAGGCAGGAGGAAGCATTTCCTCAGTCTCCCCTCCCCCCGTGATCAGTCTGCGGCAGGCAGGAGGAAGCATTTCCTCAGTCTCCCCTCCCCCAGGGATCAGACTGCAACATTGTATCCAGTCACAAGGTGAGAGGCTGCAGCAGGGGCTGATGTGTGTCAGACATTTGTGAACAGGTTCTGTGCGGGGGAAGAGTAATGCGCAGTCACTGTACAGACACATCCTACATGTCATTCTCATCCTCTCCGCAGTCTGCAGAAGACGGGTCACCTGTACATCCTGGGCTGGGGGACGCTGGGAGTGATGGCGATCATGGACGCGGCAGAGTGCGTGCCCGCCTTCCATGCAGGTACAGACCACCCCCCTTATTTGCATATTAGCCCCTCCCACTTTCAGTGATGAGGATTCTGGAATCAGAGATACATACCTGACATTTCTGGAATGTTCCGTGACGGGGGAGGAAGTGCCGGCGAGAGCTTCGTAAATACGTCTCCGGAGGGAAACCCAACAAACTCCTTCCTCCTACTTCATACATCGGGGCCCGGAGAGTGCGGGGGCCCCACCAGTGACCGGGGATCCTCAACTCTCTGCACGGACCCTGCAGATCCCCCTCCGAAAACTCTCCTCGTTCCTGATTGGTTCCCGTCCTCCCCTGGTCCGGCTTCATATCCATTCTGTTGTCATTGTGATCTGTGTTATCCGTGTGTGATCCCTGTGGGATCCCTGTGGGATCCCTGTGATCTGTGTGTGATCTGTGTTATCCGTGTGTGATCCGTGAGTGATCCATGTGTGATCCGTGTGTTATCCATGTGTGATCCGTGTGTGATCCGTGTGTGATCCATGCCATCTGTGTGTGATCCATGTGTTATCTGTGTGATCTGTATGTGATCCCAGTGTGATCCATGTGATCCCTGTGTGTGCTCCGTATGATTCCGTGTGATCTGTGTGTGATCCCTGTGATCTGTGTGTGATCTGTGTTATCCGTGTGTGATCTGTGTGTGCTCCGTATGATCCATGTGTGATCCCTGTGATCTGTGTGTGATCTGTGTTATCCGTGTGTGATCTGTGTGATCCGTATGTGATCCATGTGTGATCCGTGTGTTATCCATGTGTGATCTGTGTGATCCGTGTGTGATCCATGCCATCTGTGTGTGATCCATGTGTGATCCCTGTGTTATCTGTGTGATCTGTATGTGATCCCAGTGTGATCCATGTGATCCCTGTGTGTGCTCCGTATGATTCCGTGTGATCTGTGTGTGATCCCTGTGATCTGTGTGTGATCTGTGTTATCCGTGTGTGATCTGTGTGTGCTCCGTATGATCCATGTGTGATCCCTGTGATCTGTGTGTGATCTGTGTTATCCGTGTGTGATCTGTGTGATCCGTATGTGATCCATGTGTGATCCGTGTGTTATCCATGTGTGATCTGTGTGATCCGTGTGTGATCCATGCCATCTGTGTGTGATCCATGTGTGATCCCTGTGTTATCTGTGTGATCTGTATGTGATCCCAGTGTGATCCATGTGATCCCTGTGTGTGCTCCGTATGATTCCGTGTGATCTGTGTGTGCTCCGTGTGATCCATGCCATCTGTGTGTGATCCATGTGTGATCCCTGTGTTATCTGTGTGATCTGTATGTGATCCCAGTGTGATCCATGTGATCCCTGTGTGTGCTCCGTATGATTCCGTGTGATCCCTGTGTGATCTGTGTGTGCTCCGTGTGATCCATGTTGGATACATTGTAACATTTCTATTTCCCGCCATCGCTGCTCTGGAACACCGCAGAGTCAGACCACCGCACTCTGCCTGACCCTCCCCCGCTGGGGATGTACAATGATGGGCAGAAGCCCAAAATGACAAACAGAGCTGATAGAGGACAGCAGGGAGAACGGTTGCCCTCACACAGGTCTGACACTGCGGAGGACCATGATGGGGGGCTCTTCTCTGCTAGAGCTGACTGATCATACATACAGGAAGACAAAGGAGGGGTGCTTGGGGGAGGGGGATCATATATATAAGAAATACAGATATGAGTATTTGGCTGCACACGGATCGCACACGGATAGTCAGGGCGGAGGCCTCCATTGGGATATCCTGTCTTGGGTAAAGCCGCCATGCCAGTTGTGGGAGGCTGAGCCAATCAGGAGGACAGGTCGGGTCTCTTTCCAGCTTTGGCCCGAGGGAATTGTTGATCACCTCCTGATCCTTCTCCTGATCTTCCTCCTGATCCTCTTCCTGATCCTCTTCCTGATCCTTCTCCTGATCCTCCTCCTGATCCTTCTCCTGATCCTCCTCCTGATCCTCCTCCTGATCCTCCTCCTGATCCTTCTCCCGATCCTCCTCCCGATCCTCCTCCCGATCCTCCTCCTGATCCTCCTCCTGATCTTCCTCCTGATCTTCCTTCCTGATCCTTCTCCTGATCCTCCTCCCGATCCTCCTCCCGATCCTTCTCCTGATCCTCCTCCTGATCCTTCTCCTGATCCTCTTCTTGATCCTCCTCCTGATCCTCCCCCTGATCCTCCTCCTGAACTTCCTCCTGAACTTCCTCCTGATCCTTCTCCTGATCCTTCTCCTGATCCTTCTCCTGATCCTTCTCCTGATCCTCCTCCTGATCCTTCTCCTGATCCTCTTCTTGATCCTTCTCCTGATCCTCCTCCTGATCCTCCTCCTGGTCCTCCTCCTGATCCTTCTCCTGAACCTCCTCCTGATCCTTCTCCTGATCCTCCTCCTGATCCTTCTCCTGATCCTTCTCCTGATCCTCTTCTTGATCCTTCTCCTGATCCTCCTTCTGATCCTCCTCCTGATCCTTCTCCTGATCCTTCTCCTGATCCTTCTCCTGATCCTCCTCCTGGTCCTTCTCCTGATCCTCCTCCTGATCCTCCTCCTGATCCTCTTCCTGATCCTCCTCCTGATCCTCTTCCTGATCCTCCTCCTGATCCTCTTCCTGATCCTCCTCCTGATCCTCTTCCTGATCCTCCTCCTGATCCTCTTCCTGATCCTCCTCCTGATCCTCTTCCTGATCCTCCTCCTGATCCTCTTCCTGATCCTCCTCCTGATCCTCTTCCTGATCCTCCTCCTGATCCTCTTCCTGATCCTCCTCCTGATCCTCTTCCTGATCCTCCTCCTGATCCTCTTCCTGATCCTCCTCCTGATCCTCTTCCTGATCCTCCTCCTGATCCTCTTCCTGATCCTCCTCCTGATCCTCTTCCTGATCCTCCTCCTGATCCTCTTCCTGATCCTCCTCCTGATCCTCTTCCTGATCCTCCTCCTGATCCTCTTCCTGATCCTCCTCCTGATCCTCTTCCTGATCCTCCTCCTGATCCTCTTCCTGATCCTCCTCCTGATCCTCTTCCTGATCCTCCTCCTGATCCTCTTCCTGATCCTCCTCCTGATCCTCTTCCTGATCCTCCTCCTGATCCTCTTCCTGATCCTCCTCCTGATCCTCTTCCTGATCCTCCTCCTGATCCTCTTCCTGATCCTCCTCCTGATCCTCTTCCTGATCCTCCTCCTGATCCTCTTCCTGATCCTCCTCCTGATCCTCTTCCTGATCCTCCTCCTGATCCTCTTCCTGATCCTCCTCCTGATCCTCTTCCTGATCCTCCTCCTGATCCTCTTCCTGATCCTCCTCCTGATCCTCTTCCTGATCCTCCTCCTGATCCTCTTCCTGATCCTCCTCCTGATCCTCTTCCTGATCCTCCTCCTGATCCTCTTCCTGATCCTCCTCCTGATCCTCTTCCTGATCCTCCTCCTGATCCTCTTCCTGATCCTCCTCCTGATCCTCTTCCTGATCCTCCTCCTGATCCTCTTCCTGATCCTCCTCCTGATCCTCTTCCTGATCCTCCTCCTGATCCTCTTCCTGATCCTCCTCCTGATCCTCTTCCTGATCCTCCTCCTGATCCTCTTCCTGATCCTCCTCCTGATCCTCTTCCTGATCCTCCTCCTGATCCTCTTCCTGATCCTCCTCCTGATCCTCTTCCTGATCCTCCTCCTGATCCTCTTCCTGATCCTCCTCCTGATCCTCTTCCTGATCCTCCTCCTGATCCTCTTCCTGATCCTCCTCCTGATCCTCTTCCTGATCCTCCTCCTGATCCTCTTCCTGATCCTCCTCCTGATCCTCTTCCTGATCCTCCTCCTGATCCTCTTCCTGATCCTCCTCCTGATCCTCTTCCTGATCCTCCTCCTGATCCTCTTCCTGATCCTCCTCCTGATCCTCTTCCTGATCCTCCTCCTGATCCTCTTCCTGATCCTCCTCCTGATCCTCTTCCTGATCCTCCTCCTGATCCTCTTCCTGATCCTCCTCCTGATCCTCTTCCTGATCCTCCTCCTGATCCTCTTCCTGATCCTCCTCCTGATCCTCTTCCTGATCCTCCTCCTGATCCTCTTCCTGATCCTCCTCCTGATCCTCTTCCTGATCCTCCTCCTGATCCTCTTCCTGATCCTCCTCCTGATCCTCTTCCTGATCCTCCTCCTGATCCTCTTCCTGATCCTCCTCCTGATCCTCTTCCTGATCCTCCTCCTGATCCTCTTCCTGATCCTCCTCCTGATCCTCTTCCTGATCCTCCTCCTGATCCTCTTCCTGATCCTCCTCCTGATCCTCTTCCTGATCCTCCTCCTGATCCTCTTCCTGATCCTCCTCCTGATCCTCTTCCTGATCCTCCTCCTGATCCTCTTCCTGATCCTCCTCCTGATCCTCTTCCTGATCCTCCTCCTGATCCTCTTCCTGATCCTCCTCCTGATCCTCTTCCTGATCCTCCTCCTGATCCTCTTCCTGATCCTCCTCCTGATCCTCTTCCTGATCCTCCTCCTGATCCTCTTCCTGATCCTCCTCCTGATCCTCTTCCTGATCCTCCTCCTGATCCTCTTCCTGATCCTCCTCCTGATCCTCTTCCTGATCCTCCTCCTGATCCTCTTCCTGATCCTCCTCCTGATCCTCTTCCTGATCCTCCTCCTGATCCTCTTCCTGATCCTCCTCCTGATCCTCTTCCTGATCCTCCTCCTGATCCTCTTCCTGATCCTCCTCCTGATCCTCTTCCTGATCCTCCTCCTGATCCTCTTCCTGATCCTCCTCCTGATCCTCTTCCTGATCCTCCTCCTGATCCTCTTCCTGATCCTCCTCCTGATCCTCTTCCTGATCCTCCTCCTGATCCTCTTCCTGATCCTCCTCCTGATCCTCTTCCTGATCCTCCTCCTGATCCTCTTCCTGATCCTCCTCCTGATCCTCTTCCTGATCCTCCTCCTGATCCTCTTCCTGATCCTCCTCCTGATCCTCTTCCTGATCCTCCTCCTGATCCTCTTCCTGATCCTCCTCCTGATCCTCTTCCTGATCCTCCTCCTGATCCTCTTCCTGATCCTCCTCCTGATCCTCTTCCTGATCCTCCTCCTGATCCTCTTCCTGATCCTCCTCCTGATCCTCTTCCTGATCCTCCTCCTGATCCTCTTCCTGATCCTCCTCCTGATCCTCTTCCTGATCCTCCTCCTGATCCTCTTCCTGATCCTCCTCCTGATCCTCTTCCTGATCCTCCTCCTGATCCTCTTCCTGATCCTCCTCCTGATCCTCTTCCCGATCCTTCTCCTGATCCTTCTCCCGATCCTTCTCCCGATCCTTCTCTCGATCCTTCTCCCGATCCTACTCCCGATCCTCCTCCTGAGGCTCCTGCTGATCCTTCTCCTGATCCTTCTCGTGATCCTCATCTTGATCCTCCTCCTGATCCTCTTCTTGATCCTTCTCCTTATCCTCCTCCTGATCCATCACCCGATCCATCACCCGATCCTCCACCTGATCCTCCACCTGATCCTTCTCCTGATCCTCCTCCCGATCCTTCTCCCGATCCTCCTCCTTATCCTCCCCCTTCTCCTTATCCTCCTCCTGATCCTTCTCCCGATCCTCCACCTGATCCTTCTCCTGATCCTCCTCCTGATCTTTCTCCTTATCCTCCTCCTGATCCTCCTCCTGATCCTCCTCCCGATCCTTCTCCCGATCCATCCTCCGATCCTTCTCCCGATCCTCCTCCTGATCTTCCTCCTTATCCTCCTCCTGGTCCTCCTCCCGATCCTCCTCCTGATCACTTTCTTATATCTGTATATAGACAGTATATGGTGAGAAGGGACTAAAGGTAGAGCAGCCGCCTCATCTGAGCTGGAATACATGTTCCTGGGTTCTAATTCTCATTGATCACCAGTACAGGTGACCTGTTGGGTTAGAGGAGTAGGAGGAGATGGGCGCTCTTGGGGTGGGGTGACTCAGGTCTTCATAAGGGTTGAAGAAATCATTTTATAATGAGACGGTACAGTGTCTGCCCCTCGTGGGCCGGCCCTGCACTCTGATTGGTTCATTATCTGATTCATAGATCACACTGTAACAACATTGTAGCAATGTGACTTCTTTGCAGATTGGAGAGACGTGCGCGGCTTCATAAATGGAGGATATCAAACCATGGAGAACAAGGACGGGGACCTGAGCTCTCTGGTGAGTGGCCGACAGTCACGGGTAATAAACATGGAGCAACGCCCCCCCCCAAAGAAACTGCTGGATTGTAATGTCTCAACCTGACCAACCCTGTAGCTGCTCCTCAACACTCACCGACCCTCCAGTAGTGACCTCAAAGCCAACAACAGATCCTCTAACTACCTCTGTTGGCGGCCCTAGATTTTTCAGTAGCCACCTCCAGTTAGAATGGATCCTCTAAGTACCTCTGTTGGTGGCCCTCCCAATAGGAACTGGTCTTCAGGCTCCATGCGAGCAATCACAGATGCCTTTTTGAGCTGAGTAGTGATGTCTCCAGGCCATGCCCCATAAGCTCTCCTGGGCATAATTCCACTCCTCTGAAGATGCTCCAATAGGCGGCCATCTTCCTGGTTCTATAGGCCCTGACACAGAATGGCTTCTGGGAGCCCAGGCTCTGGCCCTAGGCAAAGACTGGACCTCTCTGCAGGTACACCCCCCTCACCCCCTAGCAGCAGGACTTGGAGGCAAGGAACCCCCGGACTCACATCCTCTCCAGGCAAAGACCCTTGTAGAAGGTCTCCACCAATATTTATTCTTCTCACTGACATGAACCCCTCAGTGTTGGGCCGGGGCAGAATAAATATGCATAACCCAATACATCTTCTTACGCTGAAGAACCTCCCTAGAACAAGGCAGGAACAATGTCCTCGGGCTTGGAGGACCAGTATTGAGTACAGATAACACAAATGGGACACTTCCGCTTACGGCGGGGTCCCTGCAAACACTTCCCGCACACAGAGAGCAGACAGATGGCCATGGTGGGGAATAGAACATTCAGCAGACAGAGATTGGAGCAAGGAGTTCATGGACCCCGACGGAGATGTAGGACCCAATAATCCCGACTCACCCAACATTGGATGTCAGCAGAACGGACAGTTAGATGGTGAAGATAAGGGCCACCTGAAAATGATATTTAATATTAATGGAGCCTTGTGGGCCAAGACCTTCTCGCCATCATTTCTATCTCATCAGTAGAACTTTAGAGACTTACAGGAAACGCTTTCACTCGTCTACCAGATGCAGAAATATCAGTTTTGGGTGAATATTCTCATTAGTTGCATCTCAAAATGTTAAAGGGACTTTCCTCCATTATACAAACCGTCACCTGAAGCTGAGCTCTGGTTTCCCATCCTGTGCACCTCCATATTGTCCTAGAGCTGTGATAGGTGGACTCGTCAGTCAGTAGGAGGGTGCAGGGAGGTCCTGAGCTCAGCTTCAGGAAGTGAAGTCGGAAGGGTATTACAGAGGGCATGTGATCCCTGAAGTCAGAGAAAAGTCCATATCTGGATACTTGTTCGGGGTGAGTGACGGACGGGATCCAGGCCACTACCATTCCCACAAGGAGCTCAGCAATGGAGTTGCCCATATTGCTCACGTGTGAGGGGAGCACTTCAACACCATCCTTCTTCTACTGAGACCAAAGGAGTTGTTTTGACGTGAGCACATGGGCGGGAGGGTGGTAGGGTGTCCCCCCTCATGTGCCCCCCCCTCACTAGATGTCCCCAGGGCACAGAGCACTTCTAATGCAATGTTTCTGTTGTCCACAGGGAGCCGAATTTGCTGTCTCCCATGAAGACTTTGTGAAGAGCGTCCTCCCCTCCCTATCCGAGATGGACACCGTCCTCTTCCTCTTCACCATTGATGGTGAGTGAATATACCCACCAGAAGTACGGATTCATCTCTGTGTTCTGCATTGAGATCATCTCTCCGTTGGGTATAGAAACCATTTATGTGTTGAGTCCGCAGAACATCTCTGCGTTGGGTATAGAGACCATCTCTGTGTTGGGTATAGAGACCACCTCTGCGTTGAGTATAGAGACCATCTCTGCGTTGGGTATGGAGACCATCTCTGTGTTGGTTACGGAGACCACCTCGGCGTTGAGTATAGAGACCATCTCTGCGTTGGGTATAGAGACCATCTCTGCGTTGGGTATATAGACCATCTCTGCGTTGGGTATAGAGACCACCTCTGTGTTGGGTATATAGAACATCTCTGTGTTGGGTATAGAGACCACCTCTGTGTTGGGTATAGAGACCGTCTCTGTGTTGGGTATAGAGACCACCTCTGTGTTGGGTATATAGAACATCTCTGTGTTGGGTATAGAGACCACCTCTGTGTTGGGTATATAGAACATCTCTGCGTTGGGTATGGAGACCACCTCGGCGTTGAGTATAGAGACCATCTCTGTGTTGGGTATAGAGACCACCTCTGTGTTGGGTATAGAGACCGTCTCTGCGTTGGGCATGGAGACCATCTCTGCGTTGGGTATGGAGACCGTCTCTGCATTGGGTATGGAGACCATCTCTGGAAGGTCTGACTCTGGAGGCCCCATTCCTTGTTCACACTGCAAAACCAGCTGCACTACCTAAAAAACGCAGCACTTCCTTATTGGTCAGCGACATTCCAGGAGGCGGAGTCAGTTAAGTTGGGATCTCCTCTTGTATTGGGTAGTTAGTGTGTGGCAGGCAGAGGGAGAACCAAAGCTTCTTGTAAATGGCAGTCAGCGCCAGTGGAGTGACGGATCCAAGCAATTCTGGGACAAGTGCCCTTAGCACCCAAGGGATAAGAGCCCCACCTTGGGGTGTAAACTACCTACGCAGTATAGGTGGCAGATCCTCCCCTTTTTTGCACCCCTCTTATTGAAGCACCCAAAGCAGTCGCCTCTTCTGCCTACCCCTTGGCCCAGCCCTGGATCCACGGCCTATACCACATTACAAAGGAGCAGGTTGGTTGGCCGAAGGATGTTCCCTGAGGGTCGGCACCGAAGTGTGTGAGTTCAGTTTAGGGAACCCAACAGCTAAGCACGTGGGGTGGGTCAAATGAGTATCAGATGCTAAAAAAAAATCTGTATTTCATACATAAGACCCTCCCTCTGGGTACCGCCCACTGATGGCCTCTTACTATCTCTTGGCATCCACCAACCCAAAGCCAACAACATGAGCTATGTACAGCGCCAATCATCTATCAATGCGCTAATCGGAGATGAGGGGAGGGTCAGCAGGCCAGGGAGCGGGTGCCGTGGTTGGAGATCTAACCCTCCTCTCTACGTAATGGGGTTCTCTGTGACCACGCCCATCATAGGGTATATATTGAAGGCACCTTGAGACCTCCCTCGAGGATCAGACCCACCCCACTGTCACCTAAACATTCACATAGAGGAAGGAACTCAGGGGCAGCTCCAGTCTCGGCGTATCTAACAGGGACAAGGTCCTGTAGCTCCTCCTTCCTTGCCTTAGGGAACACTGACAGCAACATATTTCAGGCACCCACAGACAAGGGATGTTGGGGGTTCTGGGGGCACATTGGTTCCAGCATTGGCTCAGTACCCCGCCCCTCCATCTTGTGGAGTAAGAGCTCTGATGTCTCTGCTCTCTTGCAGATGAGGTCAGCGAGGTGGAGAAGCTGGTGGAGCTGGTGAAGGAGAAGACATCGAACATCCACGCCGTCTCCCACTCCATAGCGGGACAATACCTGCCGGTGAGTGAGCCGCGCCGTTCCCCAATCCTCCGCCCTCTTCTACTGCCGTTCCATTGGGTTACCTGCCAGCAGCTGCCTCAGCTTGGATCCAGTACATAGCACAGCTCAGTGATTGTGCTTCACTGGTCCTACACCCTCCACATGGATAATTCATCTGACCTCAGCAGCCGTTCAGTAGGAGTGCTGACTGTACTGCTTGATGAACACATCTGTATGTGAAACACAAAACCCCCCACATGTCTGTTACCTCCTCTTCCATCTTCTTACTCCTCTCTTCTTAAAATTCACCGTCACCCTTTTATTTCCATCAGAATTCCACCAAAAAGATCATCCCGAACATCATCAGTATCATGTGGCCCATCCTGTTCCTGGAGTACGAGGGAGCCTTCATCCAGGTACACCTCCTCAGCCAATCAGCATTGTCTCTCATGTGATCAGTCAATGGGGTGGTGTCATGTGATCGTTCAGAGCCAATGTAGTGAATGCTGGTGGTGTGATGACATCATCCAAAGGGTGGTGCGTCGCTGATGATGTCACAGCTCTTCTATTGCTCTGCGTATGTAGTAGGATTTTTTTTTTCCTTCCGTTCCCCAACAGAAGTTTCAGAGGGAGCTGAGCAGTAAGTGGATCCTGAACACGGTGACCACCGGGGCCCATGTCCTGAAGGGCCAAATATACCGAAACTTCCCGGTGGACTTCAGAATCAGTAATTCCAAACTCTTTCACCGAGCAATCTCCATCCTACAGGTGAGTGTAGCAGCTCCGCCCCCAGGGTACCCCTCATTTATATCGTCCAACCCCATAACGTGGACCTCCGTCATCCACAGCGACTGACAGGACACTCCCAGAGCCGGTGCACTGAGGCCCTTCTCCAGGCCGTCCACGGAGAACCGGTCCTGAGTGAGCAGACCAAGAACACCGACATCTCCAGACATGTGGGCGTGGCTTCATCGAAGGACAAGGCAAGTGACCTGAGTGACCACTGGTCCGGGAATGTGACCAGCACCTACTCCGGGAACCAGTATACCAGCTACACAGATTTCCAGTATAGTTATGCTTCACTGAGCTCCAGTGGAAGGAAGGTTCAAGGAAGGAAGGGTGGCCGGGGCGGGTTCTCATTGGAAGATTCCGTAGGTGTCATCCATAAAGAGTTCCAAAACAGATAGGTGTCACCTTCATGGTGGACCACCAGTGGAAGGAAAGGTCACCTGAGTGAGGGGGGCTCTGGTGGGAGGTGGTGACACCCATACAGAGTTAAAAAACAGATAGGTGTCACCTTCATGGACCACCGGTGGTAGGAAAGGTCACCTACGGGGGCTTCCAATGGCAGATAGGTGTCACCTTCATGGACCACCAGTGGAAGGAAAGGTCACCTACGGGGGCTTCCAATGGCAGATAGGTGTCACCTTCCTAGATCTGTAGCGGAAGAGAAGATCACCTGAGTGAGGGGGGCTCTGGTGGGAGGTGGTGACACCCATACAGAGTTAAAAAACAGATAGGTGTCACCTTCAGAGATCTTCAATGGAAGGAAAGGTCACCTACGGGGGCTTCCAATGGCAGATGGATGTCACCCTACAGAGTTCCAAAACAGAGGTGTCACCTTCCTAGATCTCCGGGAGTGTTGCAGTGGAAAATGGGTGTCACCCATACAGAGTCCCGGTAGAAGATCGGCGTCTACACCACGGGGCTCTGCACCGCAAAACAGTGGGCATGGCCTATTGTTTTCATGCGTTGAGGTGCATTACAGGCTATTCATTTTGAATGGCCTGTAGGGAGCAACCCATCTCAGTCCCTCTATGTATGAATGGGCCGGCATTCTAAATCAGCATAGGCCCGCTGCTGGGATCTAGCTCTGACTCAGCCAGGGACTCTGCAGAGAGACCACTGCTTCCACACAGAGAACAAACAAAGGCACATTGGAGGCAAACAACGGCACGCAGGTGGCACAGGGGTACACTTGGAGATATGCTGGAGACACTGAAGGTCACAAGGGGCAGAGGTCTTGGAGAAGGTGGGAATACATGGGGGGGGGGGGGGGGGGGGGGGTCAAAAAAACGCGGGGGGGGGGAGGAAAAAAAAAAAAAAA
>NW_017310116.1:28786-30701 GCF_000935625.1 Nanorana parkeri
AGAATACAGGTAACTGGACCAGGTTGGGGGGGCGGCCTTGGCTGAAGCATAGTGATGCCTTGCTCGATTGCCGAGCCATGCGTTGCTTTGCGTTTCAAGGCGGTGCCAGTCCAGGAAGCCGTGTCCTCCGGGGCGCCGTGGATACGTTCTGGTTGATAATCTGCGGAAACGTCAGATCGGAGATAACGTAAAATTCTGGCTCCTCCCGGCAGGTTCTTCCCGTGGCCATCGTGGGCCTGTTGCGGAATTGCTCCATTCAGGAGGCCCGGACCCGCTTAGACTCCTCGGCCACCGTGCGTGCCGCCATAGAAGCATCGCTCAACGTTCCTGGAAGGAAAAGGGGGGCGGAGAGCTCGGAGACGGCCAGGCGCAGCCGATAGGTCCTCAGGAGTCACATGGGTACTTTTTATAGGATTTCGGTATCAGATTTTTTTTACACACAGAATATCGAGCCGATACCGACCCACCAGGGTGATGAAGAACCGGGACCGGCACCACCACTGGAACCAAAACTAAACTTTGGTCTTCCGCTGAACGCACGCTTTATTCTTGGACCAACCCATGGCAGTGTCTTCTCACCGGAACATCGAGACACCGAGCTCCCAATCTCATAGTCAATGGGGTGCTGAGACTCCTCCCATCCACCATTGCCAAACCTTCCACTGGCACCGCCTTCCTGTGATGTACTTTGTCCTCGTGCGGCAAAAACAAAAATTAAATCACAAAACAGGAAATGTGGAACGAGCTGCCTGTCCTGTAATTGTCTTTGTTTCAGGGTTTGTACACACAGACTAAAGACGGCACAAAGGACCAGTCTCCTGCCTGCAGCAGACTGATGACTGGGGGAGGGGAGACTGAGGAAATGCTTCCTCCTGCGTACAGCAGACTGATCACTGGGGGAGGGGAGACTGAGGAAATGCTTCCTCCTGCGTACAGCAGACTGATCACTGGGGGAGGGGAGACTGAGGAAATGCTTCCTCCTGCGTACAGCAGACTGATCACTGGGGGAGGGGAGACTGAGGAAATGCTTCCTCCTGCGTACAGCAGACTGATCACTGGGGGAGGGGAGACTGAGGAAATGCTTCCTCCTGCGTACAGCAGACTGATCACTGGGGGAGGGGAGACTGAGGAAATGCTTCCTCCTGCGTACAGCAGACTGATCACTGGGGGAGGGGAGACTGAGGAAATGCTTCCTCCTGCGTACAGCAGACTGATCACTGGGGGAGGGGAGACTGAGGAAATGCTTCCTCCTGCGTACAGCAGACTGATCACTGGGGGAGGGGAGACTGAGGAAATGCTTCCTCCTGCGTACAGCAGACTGATCACTGGGGGAGGGGAGACTGAGGAAATGCTTCCTCCTGCGTACAGCAGACTGATCACTGGGGGAGGGGAGACTGAGGAAATGCTTCCTCCTGCGTACAGCAGACTGATCACTGGGGGAGGGGAGACTGAGGAAATGCTTCCTCCTGCGTACAGCAGACTGATCACTGGGGGAGGGGAGACTGAGGAAATGCTTCCTCCTGCGTACAGCAGACTGATCACTGGGGGAGGGGAGACTGAGGAAATGCTTCCTCCTGCGTACAGCAGACTGATCACTGGGGGAGGGGAGACTGAGGAAATGCTTCCTCCTGCGTACAGCAGACTGATCACTGGGGGAGGGGAGACTGAGGAAATGCTTCCTCCTGCCTGCAGCAGATTGATCACTGGGGGAGGGGAGACTGAGGAAATGCCTGGACAAGGTCACTGACAATTGCTGTGTGAATGGGTTGGATCTGCAGATAAGTGTCATGTGTCTCAGAGGGAAAATGATCCACCGCCTGGGCCACACACCGTAGTCACAGTCAGAGGCGTGCAAGCGGCGGATCCCTTCTGAGGCTTCTCACACAGGTATTTGTTGCAGATGGTCCTGCAGGTG
>NW_017310116.1:30824-31056 GCF_000935625.1 Nanorana parkeri
TTCGGGGAGGTGGGGGGGGTCACATGATACACCCTCTGCAGGGAGGCCAAATCCATTTGCACGGCTTAGTGAGCACTCCTCGGCCTCCCCGTCTTATGTGAACGCGGCGTCTGCCGGACCGGGCGCCGGGAATGTCAATTACTTCACCGTAACCTGCTTAACCCCTTGTGATGCGTCTACACTGTGACCTCACCCTGACCCTCCTTCTCCTCATCACTTACCCTGACCAGGT
>NW_017310117.1:0-322 GCF_000935625.1 Nanorana parkeri
TACCGTCTCTCTCCTCTCCTTCCTTTCTTCCTACTGTCTCTGCACCCTTCCTACCCCCTCTCTCCTTTCCATCTTACCATATCTCCATCCTTTCTTACTATTGTCTCTCTCTCCTCTCCATCCTTCCTTTCCATCGTCTCTCTCCTCTCCATCCTTCCTTTCCATCGTCTCTCTCCTCTCCATCCTTCCTTTCCACCGTCTCTCTCACCATCCTTCCTTTCCACCGTCTCTCTCACCATCCTTCCTTTCCACCGTCTCTCTCCTCTCCATCCTTCCTTTCCATCGTCTCTCTCCTCTCCATCCTTCCTTTCCACCGTCTCTC
>NW_017310117.1:839-4768 GCF_000935625.1 Nanorana parkeri
CAAATAATAGCTTATGGACTGATCCTTTAAGTTCGGATTGGACAAATTCAGGAGCCAGTCAGACCCTTCTAGGAACCAAACTGCTCCCCTTCTTCTCCTCCAGTCCCCTAGGTTCTAATATGGACCCTTGTATTTATCATTACCCCCAGATTTCACTAGCAAAGGGAACTCTTCCTAATTCTAAGCCATATTCCTGTAACATTCTATGAGGCAAGTGGACCTGTCTTTACCAAACTTGGTTGGATCAGTATTCCAAACTGCGCAAACTGTTGGCGCTAAATAAATCCTGTATAATAATAATAATAATAATTCCGCCTTTCAGTGTGTGAGGCCGGGTGTTCCTCTGTGATCTCTTCACATCTTAATGAATCACAAAATCAGTCCATCCATTAATTTGGCTTTATGTGTGTAGGTGACAGGTCCACCCCTGTGCATAGGAGGACTCAGCACATGAAAGAAACCACCATGAAATTACAGGGCACGGTTAATGATTAATCCTCAGGTTTTACATTGATGAATTAAGGTGAAGCCCGGCACTGACAGGCAGGCACACCCTGTGACATGAAGGAGGGGGAAGACTATTCTAGGTGAACCCTGCCCTCTGCTGGTGACCAGCGACTCTACACCGAGACCATGAGAGCTCTGCCTAACATGACGGCGGGTCAGATAAAGATGGAGGGCAATCGTTAGCATGGGGCCTTCCTGGCTGCAACAGTCATACCCCTTCCGGAAGAACCTAAAAAGACAAGTGAGCCATGGAAGTAGCCATAGACTGTCGGTGATCCTAAACCAGGGCTGGGAACACATTCTGGGTATCCGGATCAGGGGGCCAGCTTTTTATGGAGCAGCAACTAGCTGTCTTCAGTGCTGGGAGCCACCATTACTGCACACAAGTCTTCGCTGCCAGACGGAACGACTGTTGGGTGCTTTTGGCTGAATTGAAGAGTAGTGTAGAGTCCATGGTGGGCAGTTTTGGCACTGATGGGGTAGATGTGTCCCCTCCCATCAGTCAACTGAGAATCCTGGCCAAGTGACAGATTGCCTTGTAGGAAGAGACCCCCGACCACTGATACCCACCTTCGTTGTGCTCCTCCATTGCTCTGTCAGAGCTGGTCCTTTCAGGTATGGAGGTACATGGGACTTCCTTGCAGGTCGGAGTGCTGGGGGCAGGTCGGAGTGCTGGGGGCAGGTCGGAGTGCTCGGGGCAGGAATCCGATTGGTTTCTCGGTGTATTCAGTTCTTCACTCAGAGATTTATAAGGCCTGGGAGCAAAGCTTTAAGCTGAACTCTGGGGAAAAGCTACAAAAATTGTCCTGCACTGCATGAGTTTTTCCCAAGGAACCAGGAACAGGGACTGTTACTTACCATATACTTGGCTCCTCCGGCAGCCAGCACTCTCCTCTTCCCTCCGTCGCTCCGGGTTGTGGACGGGCCCTCAGCATCCTCTTGCAATGCAGGACGGCTAGTCCTGCATTGTAGCTGGCCATCAGACCTGCGACCACCAGGCAGAGTGCCTTAGAGAATAGGTTTTAGGGGACCGGTCGTGTGGAAGGAGCGAGGGATAAGGTAAGGGAACGTCTTTTTTCCCCCTGGTATGGAGCATGTCCCCCTCGCAGGGTGTATGGGGGGGAGCCCCGCTGCAAAGGTATTTTGTTCTTTTTTTGCCTTTTTCCCTGAAGTTCAGCTTTAAAGAAGGCCGATGGAGTTGTTTTTCCTCCTCCACCCACTCCGGATTGCCCCCTCCTCGGAGATAAGTCTCAGGGACACTCCGTCAGTGCCACTTATCCGGGCTCATTAAGAAAGCCGCCATCACGGTTGCCATGGCAGCAGTGCCCGCTCTGTCTTGCAGTGTCCTCTGCTGTCACATAATTGCAGGACCATCTGTCTCCTCATCTGACTGCGCCGAGCCTCCTTTCCCGTGTAACCAGAGCCAGCCGGGGGGACCGTCTCACCCGGCGCTCTTCCTCCAGGGGCGCCACCCAGCTGTCTGTCTGACAGCGACGCACCTCTGCATGGAGTGCTGCGCCGGGTCTGGCGGAGGTCCATAACATGTTACATTCCAGTGTCACATGAAAGGATACATTTATCATTGTGTCTAAGGGGAGATTTGTCTGTCTGTTACCCATAGCAACCGATCAGACATTGCGGGAAATTCATAAACACTGGAGCAGACAGAATCTGGAGCAGTCGGCTATGGCAACCAATCAGCTTCTCTCTTCAATTTGTTCAAGGAAGCTGAATGAAACAGAGAAGCTGATTGGCTGCTGCTCCAGATTCTGGCCACTTTTTATGATTATTACCCTTCATCGTCTTCTTGCACTCGGAGAATGAAAGGAAAGAATCCATCCTATATCACCGTCCAGCAGGCCCCCGCTCATTGTAGTTGTTGGTACGTCTCAAGGTGATTGTAAAATGTAAATTGGAATGTGTGTGGCCAGACTAAAGCGTATTCGTTGGTTGGAGTGTTCTATGGAGGGACTAGAACCTCCTGTCAGGTCCATTGCTGTCCCTGGGGAGAGTCTCCCTGTCTGGGTGTCCATTGTCCCCGCAACAGAGAGTGAAGGCAAATCAATCAATTCCTCTTACATACATTGAAGGACACCGCGGAGATCTTTAGATCGTGACTGTTGGGTTATAGCGCCAAGATTAAAATCAAGACAGTGGAGGAGCTACTAGGGTTGCAGCGGTCGCACTTGTGACCAGGCCCTGGTGTTCCGCCACTTTGGGGGTGCATGGAAAGGAAGAAGAGGGCGCGGCCCTGTTAACCACTGAGGCACTGTCATCGCCTCCTGGGACTACCGGAGGCCCCACCCACTACAGGCTGCCTGCAGAAAACTACGGGAGGGGGCGGAGACAAGACCAGTCACCCTGCACAAGGAGAGAGAGTAGCAGTGAGCGGTCTATATTACAGGAGGGGGCGGAGACAAGACCAGTCACCCTGCACAAGGAGAGAGAGTAGCAGTGAGCGGTCTATATTACGGGAGGGGGCGGAGACAAGACCAGTCACCCTGCACAAGGAGAGAGAGTAGCAGTGAGCGGTCTATATTACGGGAGGGGGCGGAGACAAGACCAGTCACCCTGCACAAGGAGAGAGAGTAGCAGTGAGCGGTCTATATTACGGGAGGGGGCGGAGACAAGACCAGTCACCCTGCACAAGGAGAGAGAGTAGCAGTGACCGGTCTTTATTACAGGACACTCTTGCCCAGAGGTAAAGGGGGGATAGGGAACATCTATGTAAATGAGATTTGAATTCTGGCCACTAGATGGCGCCGAGGAGTATAGGAATCACATTGTAACATGTGGTCGGTGTGTGTTGCCCCCATAAGGAGTGGTTGGTATGAGATTGTCTTATGTGTGAATTGGGGGTGTCCAGGGGCGGGGCCGTTAGATGAATGGGAGGTATAAAGAATGTCTCCAGATAATCACACGCCTCTTATTGTCCCGAGTTCTTCCATAACTAATTCCTCCTCTTGTCTCCTTCCAGGTCCACAGCAAGGACAAGAAGTACGTGTGCAAGGTGTGCAACCGCGTCTTCATGTCTGCCGCCAGCGTGGGCATCAAGCACGGCTCGAGGAGGCACGGGGTGTGCATGGACTGTGCGGGAAGAGGCGTGGGCCGCGGCGGCCACTCCCCTGACGCCATGTACTCAGGCGAAGGGCACTACATGGAAGACGTAGACGAGCTGAAGGTGGACGAGGACATTGGAGGAGAGGAGGAGGACGACGACATCAAGTGGAAGGACGAGGCGGAGACCTCTCAGGACGACGTCATACTGGAGGACGATGAGATCGAAGAGTGCACGCCGGACGTCAGCCGCGGCCCCATGAAAGAATTCACCTGGATTGCCTAGTCCTGCCGGAACTTTCTAAAGACTCCTCCGGAGAGACTTTCCTATTTTTTTGGGGGGGGGGATTGCTGATGTCACAGGC
>NW_017310117.1:4895-8540 GCF_000935625.1 Nanorana parkeri
CCTTCCTGTGTGATGTCACGGGGTCCGGTCGGTCATGTGACGTCTAAGGGTCCATACTGTGCCTGGCCAACCTGTGTTTTCCTGTGGGAGGAGCCTCAGACAAGGAAAGGTGAACGAGCGCACCACTGGAGGATTCCTCACCCGCTGTGGCGTCTGGGGAAGGCAACTAACCGTCCCAGATCCATACTGTCCATACTGTATAAAGTGTCCCCCCCCCCCAATCATACACAGGAACTGTATGAGACATTTCTATCACATGACCTGTGAAGAGTACCTGTCTCATACAAAGAGGGGGCAGCTGTCATCACACGTTGCCCACTCTCATCCATCCATTCAGCAGGCACTAGAGAAGACCATTGGACTTTCACTGCTCCCAGCTGGACTCATATACTGAACGTTGGCAAAGAAGCCCCGCCTACAGCGATTTTTTTTCCCATGGTGCGGGGGGGCGGGGTATAATGTTTGGATTTGATCTCCTGCCGTCGTCTCTGTTCTTTGGGAACATGGCGGCTGAGATCTTCCTTCCCCTCTGGCACTGGCATGGCTGACCGAGTTTAGTTTCTTGTCTTGCCGGCCCCCCAAAAATGCTCTTACATTCCTATGAGGAAGCCACTAGAGGGCGCACGTGACAGTAGAATACAGTGACAAGAGTAGCTCGGCCTGTCACAGCCCAGCCGGGGGTTGAGGGGAGATGTCGCTGCCAGTAAAGCAGATATCCGGGATGGCTCTCTAACCACACAAAACGGCTACCTTCCTTCTGCATGGCTGACCTCTGACCTCTCCTCCCGCACACGTCTCCTAATCCAACTGCTGTGGTGACAACACTGTAATATTCTGGAATTGCTGAACACAATCAGGGGGCGGTGCTTGTATTTGCTGAGTGGGCGTTCTTCCCGCTTGGCGGGTCCGTGCCGACAGTATCCTATTATTGGTGATTGAAGGATAAGAGGACCTGTCCTTCCATGTGGTGGCTGCATTCCTTTTCTGGGATAGGGGCATTGTCAGCGAGCACAGCATACCCGGGTCCTCATCACTTCCTGTGAGCTGAGCAATGTTCCTTCTGTACCCCCCTAATCCTCCCCCCATGTAATGGAGGTAAACAAAGGGGGGGGGGGCATGTTTGAAGTCCAGCCTAGAACAGGAAGTGTGGTACTGGCAGGATCACCAGGAGAGAATAAAGGGGGCAAAGGCCGAGGGAAACGAATGCAGCCGCCACATCTAAAGACGGGTAAACTGCAATGTCCTCATTTTTAGGTTTAGCAATCCTTGAACTTCCTGTTCCTCACCCCAGATCTGATGAAGGATCAGGACCCCACTCTGCGGCCACATCACATGACCTCTCGCCACAGCTTGTAGGGCCCCAGGGGTTGCGTTTTGTAAATGCCCCATCCGTCCTACATGCCGCCGCCCCCGCTGGCACGCACACACAGCACAATCCTCCCTGGCTAATGATTACAAGACGGGAAGTGGGGGCCCCGGGGGGACTCTGCGTTCTCTCCGCCCTTCCCCCATAATGATATAATAATTGTATTAGTGGCTCCTGGTTAGACGCAGCTGGCTGACCACATGCGGGAGATGGATCACGTATGGTGCACAGAGCCAGCCCAGCCCATCTTGTCTGCTTAAAAGGATCCCAGGATTGCCAGGCACCCCCCCCCCCCCCCTCCTCTATTCAGGATGTGCGTCTGGTCCTGCAAGGCACACTGACAGAGGACGGCAGCGCTGGCCTGTCACTATGTAATAACAGTACGCTCCATGCTGAGACTTGTAGTGCAGAAGCGTCATAGGGGACATAGGCTGTTCAGGAGAGACGTGTGAAGTCTGAGCCATAGATGCCTTGTCATTGTTATCTGTGGCATCAATCGCTCGTATCATCGGCTTTCAGATACGGCCCCTGGACCCCACACAGCCCCTGGCTCTTCTGTGACGTTCATGAGGGGAGTGCTTTCCACTCACCTCATAGTTCTAGCCGACCTGTGACAATGAGACTGTCACAGGTCGGCTCAGTAGATCGGGAAGTGAGCGAACACATACCGGCGTTCGCTCACCTCTCGATCCTGTCACGGCTCTCTGCAGGGATTCCCCTCTCCCCGCTCTGATCCCCCAGCGCTGACTGGTGGAACGGACGGGGGAGGGTACAGCTGCCTCTGCCTCTAGATAGGCAGAGCCAGCTGTCACTCACGCAGCTGGGCGGATCCCGGCACAATTGTCGGGATCCGCTTCAGCTGCGGCGTCTCAGTATACCGCGAGCTACAGCTCCCTATATACTGAGCCTAGGGTGACTGGAGGACGCTAGTTTGTGTCCTCCCGTTACCGTAAGGAGAACTATGGGGAAAGCCCTGACCCCATAGTTCTCCTTTAAGCTGAGTCTCCTCTATTCCTCTGAGAGCCGGAGCCCAGGGCTGGCAGAATAATCAATGGCTGCAGCTGATTGGCTGACAATATCCCACCCGGCTCCTGTGATTTGTCAAAAATTGTTGCCGCCATGGTTAGAGTTCTAAAGGTGTCAGACCTGTGTGTTACCTGTGTTGTTCTGTTACGTCCAGGCTCTTGAAGTATCCGTGTGTCTAGACTCCCAGTTGCCATGTTGTGTACTATACAGATACCCGGGGCCCTTGTTCCTCCGTGTCCTGTGATTGGTCTAGACTCGCTGATGTGACTTCCCTGAGCGGCTGACTACTGGCCGGGTCCCATAGGGGGGTAAAGAAGAATTGTAACACGACTCCATGCAAAATGTTCTGTGTACAGGGCTGTGTAGGGCCGTGTCCCCCAGGGGGAGATTCATCTCACTTCCTGAAAAGAAGGGGCCACTGGCACTCCAGTATGCTGATCAATACACCTGTATTGGTGCACACTCCGTATCACATAACGCGACGTTTCAGGGGCCACGCTGGGTCCCCTTCATCAGACTTTGCCCTATGTGGCCCCTAAACGTTGTGTTATCTGGTGCATGCGTCAATAAAGGTGTATTGATCATCAGCATATCGGAGTCAATAAAGGCGTATTGATCAGCATACTGGAGTGCCGGTGACCCCTTCTTTTCTGATATTGAGCGGCCCCCATGGTCACTGCAGCGCCCTCCTAATCCAAAGGGACTTAGCGGTCCGGAGCGCGATGGGACTTAGACATCAATCCCCTCACTTCCTGGAAGCCGGGCGGCGTGTAAAGACTCGTCACCCCTGGCTTCCTGATTGGCTGGGAAGCCTTCCCCATGCTTCTCGTTACTAGGTGAGGAGAAAGCATGGAGCCGGCTTTCTGACCAATCAGGAAGCTGGGCACTGTATAATGACGCGGCACCCGGCTTCCTGATTGGCTGGGAAGCCGGCTCCATGCTCCCTCATCACTTGACAGCTTCCCGACCAATCAAGAGACCGAGCAGCAAGTTATTACACGCCCCACGGCTTCCTGATTGGCCGGGAAGCCGGCTCCATGCTCCCACGTCACAAGTGATGAGCTTCCCGGCCAATCAGGAAGCCGCGCAGTGTGCAATGACTCGGAAGGTCCGGTATCGGGCTAAGCATCGGAGCATTTGGGCGAGTATCTGCCCAAATAATCGGCGCGGAGACTAGTATCGGTATCGCTGCAAACCTGGACATACTCCAAGAGCCTGCGCAGGCATTACAACAACAAGACGGGGCAGTCACG
>NW_017310117.1:8741-29648 GCF_000935625.1 Nanorana parkeri
CGCTGGGCTATGAACTGACCGGGTTAGATTTTAGGAATAATTGCAATTCAATCAGCCGAAATAAAACACAAAACTGCTGCTACACCCGCCCGGCGTCTCCTCTTCATTGCACCCATGGTTGTTCTTAAAGGGCCAGTACCCTCTACGGGCCCAGGAACTCAGCATGGTGGGAGCCCCTCATAATGGGCACATCAGGTGTACAGACCCGGGAACTCAGCACAGGGATGGTGGGAGCTCCTCATAATGGGCACAGCAGGTGTACAGACCCGGGAACTCAGCACAGGGATGGTGGGAGCTCCTCATAATGGGCACAGCAGGTGTACAGACCCGGGAACTCAGCACAGGGATGGTGGGAGCTCCTCATAATGGGCACAGCAGGTGTACAGACCCGGGAACTCAGCACAGGGATGGTGGGAGCTCCTCATAATGGGCACAGCAGGTGTACAGACCCGGGAACTCAGCACAGGGATGGTGGGAGCTCCTCATAATGGGCACAGCAGGTGTACAGACCCGGGAACTCAGCACAGGGATGGTGGGAGCTCCTCATAATGGGCACAGCAGGTGTACAGACCCGGGAACTCAGCACAGGGATGGTGGGAGCTCCTCATAATGGGCACAGCAGGTGTACAGACCCGGGAACTCAGCACAGGGATGCCAAGGTTGTCTATGTCTGCCACACACTGTTCACAGGAATTGGCTTAGTGATCAACTTGGTAATCACGGAGCTGCGGCCAATCCGCTCTTTGTTGTTGAGTTGATGTTATTATATGATGAAGTCACTCTAGATCAGCGGTTCTCAACCTGTGTAACCTCAGGACCCACATTTGTCCTCAGTCATTAAGTCACGACCCAAGTTGCACTGGAATGTACGGCATTGCGGTACTGCGCGTTCAGGTGCGGGCGATTGAACTGGGAGCTGTGTTTGGGGTGTCATTCAAATTAGTGGCAACACAACGCACCTCCCCACACCAGATTGCACAGTAGGTGTGATTGCGTGGTACAGAGTGTTAATGGCATAGTAGTGTGTGATTAACGCACTGTACTAGTGTGAACGTACTCTCAAAAACACTGACAGACACACACAACCTCACACACACACACAACCTCACACACATAAACACACAACAAAACATTATATATATATTTTTTTTAAGATCCCCCAGTCTCCCTACCTTCCGAGAACTGGAGTGGATCTTCAGTCTGGGGTCCAGTGTGCGATGCTGTGCTGTGATGGAGCTCCTTCCATATGTGCGTTGCTTGTACAGCTCCCATGCGCGCCCTGTAGAGGTGCCGGGAGCCAGAATGTGACATCACTCCGTTCCAGGCACCTCTACATGTGAGGGAACTGTAAGCAATACACGTATGGATGGAGGTCCCTTATGGTCATAATTCCAGCCTACCCCAAGTTGACAGGCAGGGCCGGGCACCATGTTTTGAATGGCTGCTTGGTACCAGAACTGACAGTGCTGTGCTAGGGGGAGGCTGAGGAGTCTCTCACCTAGAAGAGTGGAAAGCATGCCATGACCCACCAGTTGAGAACCAAGGCTCTAGAGAATATGTCATGAGGGAAGTACAGGGGCTGCCAATGCTGAATCCCTGGAACATGCATGCAGTAAATAGGCTGAAATCTCTCATCTCTATACCTGTTCCAGGTCACTGACATAGAAACCATGGAGGTCATTGCATTAGCGTGACAGCCAGGCAACTAGCTTTTTAAGGTGGAAATATCAGCCATGACTTCTTCATGACATCTCTCATGACAGGTATTCTTTAAATGAAAAGAAGCTCTGACTGGGGACGGGGTTCCTGGGACCTCTGACTGGCTACGGGGGTTCCTGGGACCTCTGACTGGCTACGGGGGTTCCTGGGACCTCTGACTGGCTACGGGGGTTCCTGGGACCTCTGACTGGCTACGGGGGTTCCTGGGACCTCTGACTGGCTACGGGGGTTCCTGGGACCTCCGACTGGGGACGGGGGTTCCTGGGACCTCCGACTGGGGACGGGGGTTCTTGGGACCTCAGGTAAATAGATCGGAGAAGGAAGCCAGAAGAAGAAAGCGTGGCGTAGACTGGGCACTGCGGCGGATTCCGCTCAGCTCTACCATCAATACTGGAAGTCTTCCACATGTAGACATGTATGGAACACAGAACAATGATTCATCCCATGAACTCTCATTTGGGGCATCTATTGTCCGCTCTTCTCCCCGCTTCCGCAAATCCAGATGTCCGGCTTCGTTCCGACAACCTAAAACACGCTCTTCATATCACCGCCCACAATATGGCAGCCAGTTACCTCACCATAAAGATTCTGCACAAAATCCTCAAATAGGAAGAAGTGTGAATCTGTAGAAAATGTCCCACAGCTCGGAGTCTCCAACAACGCAATGACGTTCTAGTGGGCACCGCTGTGCGAGTACACTCTGATATATATTTAAGTCCAGCAGGGATGTCGGATATATACTGAATGCCCGGACTGAAGAAGGAGCGTGGGATCGAACACCCGGCCGGCTCGGGATCTCAGGCTACAGATGTAGCCAATTAAAGGTCCAGCAGTAACGTTCAATCACCTGGAGCACGAATATTAAAGAGTCGTCACATTTTATTTACCAAGTCTGGATGGTCACTGGGCTAAAAAAAATATTCTAAGTCCCACTTTTTACCCATTTGGGGTTTGAGTCATTTTATGTACTAAGTCCCGGAGTTGTCCAGTATGGCCGTTTGAAGGGCTGGCTGCTAAACCCCAAGCCAGAGCTTGTCTCTGGCGTAGGGGTTTAGCAGCCAGCCCCGGGCCCCGCAGAGTTTTTGGAGTCGCAGGTTCGATTCCCGGTTCCTCTTTAGGAGTCGCTGATCACATTTCACTTCCTAAGTCCTGAATGACGGGCCTACTAGAGCGCCGGCTGGCCCAGAGGTTTAGATGCTCGCCTAGGGCCCAGCAGGGATTTTGGAGTCGCAGGTTCGAATCTCGGTTTTGCTTTTTGAATTTGTGCCGACTTATCACTCCTGAACTAGGAGAATGAACACATGAGTTGCTGAGCAGAGGCGAGTAGCTCAGTGGATAAGAGTGTTGACCCAGAGCGCCATAGACCCGAGTTCAAATCCACACAAGTGCTGCAGACCCTCTAAGGGCCAACCTGCAAACCCATGAAAGTTCTGTAGACCCCCGAGTGCAATACCACAAGAGCACTGTAGACCCCCAAGGGCGAGTACATGGACGCACAGTAGACTCGAATCGCTGAGTGAAAGCTTGGAGGCCATGGACAACCCACCAGTCTGCTCCAGTCCCAGGCCCCCACAGGCCTGTAACATGTGTGGCATCACAATAGAGTGTCAATCTTCGGTCCATAGTCTGTGACATCACTGCAACATATATAAATACAAGGGGCTGTCTTACCAGGGCAGCCCATTCAAAATTTAGGGACTTAGGGTTTTTTTGGCTCACCCCTGTGCTGTGCAGTACCTGAACCCCCTGCTGGTAGGACAAGGTAATGGGCTTGAAACATTCCCCACTACCCCGTTCCACCAACAGGGGGTTCAGGTACTGCACAGCACCCAGGATTGCAAGGCTTGCTCAGGGATTCGAACTCAGGTCTCCAGCAGACCAATCCCAGTTCTTACCCACTGAGCTACCACCGCTTCACACCAACCTAGGTACTGGTTGTCCTACTTCAGGACTGGGCAGACTTCACAGCATAAAAAAAAATGGAACCAGAAATAACACCATTCAATATCATTAATTGTACACGTGGGTCAGAACTAGAGCCATCCCCTCCCCTCAGGACTGACCGGTCTACAGAGGAGAGCTGTAGATGACTAAGTCTCAAGCGGCACAGGGAAATAAAAAAAAAAAATATGGTTTCCCTGTGCAGCTTGGGGCTTAGCCATCAACAGCTCTCCTTCTCTGTAGACCGGTCAGTCCTAAGCTACCGGGCTACAGCAACACCTCCCCATACCTCATATACACATCTGGGGTGAGTTGAGATGGAGGAGAACACATTGCATTTTTTGGGGTCAGCTCTTCTATTTCAGAAGCAGGAACAATCCTCACACATAAAAAGGAGATAGAACTATATAATAATGTGATATAGAAGGACGAGCCCTTTAGCTTCAGAGGTGGTAGCTCAGAGGGAGAGCTCATCCCTTACATCTGGTATGAGGAATAAAGTATCTCTAGAACATCATCAGCTCTGCACAACAAGACCAGCCAAGCAATTCCAACCCGAAACTTACAAACATGTCTGACACCTCAGCCACCCCAGGCCCAGCATCAGTTTTATGGGACACGGACTTTATAGCCGAGGGTTCTATTCCTAAAGCAGACTTTCTCTCTTCCTGGAGCAGGAAGCTCCCAGTGGTAGGACAGCATGGTGGTCTACAGATGGGTGCATGTTGGTTGGTACAGCAAGTTGTGGAGGTTTTGGAGGAGCCTCCAGGGACTTCCATGCTTACTGCCTCCACCGTCCTGGAACAGGGCCGTGGGTTAGCTGTGACCCTGGAGGTCCCTCCACAACTTGCTGTACCAACCAACAAGCACCCATCCGTAGACCACCATGCTGTCCTACCACTGGGAGCTTCCTGGTCCAGAAAAAGAGAGTCTTTGCTGTAGGAAGAGAACCCTCAGCTATAAACAATTCCCCTTCTCAGGCTCTCTGGCCCCATCCTGCAACCTGGGAAAGGTGAAGGGCCTCATCCCAAACCAGCAAGTGGTGCAGTGGCCGTCATGCCGGCCCTCTTGGCTATGGCGACGTGCCGGCCCTCTTGGCTATGGCGACGTGCCGGCCCTCTTGGCTATGGCGACGTGCCGGCCCTCTTGGCTATGGCGACGTGCCGGCCCTCTTGGCTATGACACTTTCTAGGTTGCTGCTACAAGAAAATTACGCAGATCCGGGAAGCAAGGCAACAAACATCACCAGAAGGAGAGCTCAGCAGGGACAGGCTCTGTATTTTAACCCATGACAGGTTCTCTTTTCTTTAGACAAAATGTATACACAAGGTGGGCAACCTCTGGACTCCAGCTGTTGTGGAACTACAAGTCCCATGAGGCTTTGCACGACTGACAGCCACAGGCCTGACTACCAGAGGGAAAGGCATGTTGGGATTTGTAGGTAAAGCACAGCTGGAAGGCCGGAGTTGCCCTCCCCTGTTCTAACTGAAGGGTAGTCCACCTGTTGTGGAACTACAAATCCCATGAGGCATTGCAAGTCCCTGCCAGCCACAGGCCTGACCTCCAGAGACAGAGGCATGATGGGATATGGAGTTTCATCATATCACGGAGCTCTTTCTTACCTCTCCCTCTTGTGTCGGCCTTTCTCAGCATTTCTCCTGTTTCAGAACGAAGATAAAACTGAAGAAGAAAAAACAAAGAACAAAGAAAATACAAAAACAGAAAAAATCTTTAATTTGACCAGAATGATTAACAAAAAAACAATGTATAGCTCTGTGCTTGGCACGGTATACTCCATGAGGTGGCGGCTTTGTGCATACTTTCAGAAAGTCACAGCTGAGCAAATGGAAGAAAAAGGTTTGAGCACTCTCTCAGCCCCGCTACATTTCACACATAACCCCCCCACCCCGAGCGCAGACCTGACCCGCAGCTACGGACACCGGGGTTCAGTTGTACAGACCAGGAACCAAGTGCCCATATTCCGGACTCCCCTCCCCAACCCCTAGTGCATGAGAGCCTGTGGCATCCCCCTCGGCCTCTCGCAGTTCTATGGCATGTCTTCCAGGCCAGAATTAGTGCAAGAATTCATTATTATTTGTAATCAAACAAAATAAAGCTGTCACCCCTCCCCCCCCTTCTTCTATGTAACTTTGGAATGTGCCTTGGATGTATGTCCCCTGTGCCTGGTGTGCAAACCACAGTGTCATCTCTCACCCAGTGCAATGTTATGTATGGCCTCAAGAAATTCCCCCCCCCAGACATTACAGACAAACGGAATTCAACAATTTAGCCTTCGGTGTACGTAGAGCCAAAACGTATCATTGTGTTTGTGGACAGAGCGGGGCGAGGGAAGATTCACCTCCAATATGTGCCATCCAACCAAGGGGATCTTCCAAAGGGATTGCCTCTCACTTCCTGTTGCATCTCTGGGACAGGAAGTGAAGGTAAATCTCCCCGATAAAACACCAACGGGGAATTGACCGTTCCCTGCTGCATCCAAAACTAAAAAGAAAGGTTTTAGCCATACGTAAACTGTAACGGAACTTGATAGTTTATAGATCGGACAGACAGACAGACGGTCTTTGTTCTGGTGCCGCTCGTTAATCATCTAAAATATTGTGGCTCCGCCCACACACACGTCACTATACAAGTACCATAGCTTATGTCTTCTTTTCCTTTAAGACTCCGAGAAGGCTTTTCACGCGTCAAAGAGAAGAAAGTGCGAACTACAAAGACCCTTTTGGGTCCAAACGCTGTGGCTGCTTTATCAGGAAAGGTCACATGATCAGAAGCTACACTGATTGGCTCCTAGGCATTACCACAAGACCACGGCTGTCCAGGGACACCAAGGCCCATGCATATGTGGCCACTCCAGGTTCCTCCCACCACCCCGAAAACATACCGATAGGTTGTCGTCTGTTGGTCATGTGGTTGTAAAGTTGGCCGTACATTGCTTGAATGACGACACAGCCGCTGCTGACGGACTACAAGGGGCTGGAGGGGATTCCCCCATTCACCCCGAAGGAGAAAAACTCCAACAGTGTATGGCCAGCTTGAGATAGCAAAAGGGACAATATAGAGTGTAAGCTTCTTTGGTGCAGCAATTATGAAATCGGAGGATGATAGGGGGATGCTTATTGGTTCCTCAGGCAACGATAGGGAGATGGTTCCTAGGGCAACGATAGGGAGATGGTTCCTAAGGCAACAATATGGAGACGGTTATTGGTTCCTAGGGAACGATAGGGAGACGGTTATTGGTTCCTAGGGAACAATAGGGAGATGGTTATTGGTTCCTAGGACGATAGGGAGATGCTTATTGGTTCCTTGGGCAATGATAGCGAGATAGTTATTGGTTCCTAGAACAACGATAGGGAGATGGTTATTGGTTCCTAGGGCAATGATAGGGAGATGGTTATTGGCTCCTAGGGCAATGATAGGGAGATAGTTATTGGTTCCTAGGGCAATGATAGGGAGATAGTTATTGGTTCCTAGGGCAATGATAGGGAGATAGTTATTGGTTCCTAGGGCAATGATAGGGAGATAGTTATTGGTTCCTAGGGCAATGATAGGGAGATGGTTATTGGGATAGATGGCATGCTTTGGAGATAATGACATTTCAGGAACAGGATATCAGCCAGCCTTACGTGGATTATAGTGCACATGGGATCCCAGAGAGCATGGAGGATGTCTGCTTTACCCATAGAGGATGTGATCTTCTATACAAAGGATCTGAAGTCTGCATTGAACTCAGCTGGACATGTTCCACTAGCACAGATATAAGGGGAACTGATCTTAGTATGAAAAAAGTATTTTGGTTTGGTCACCCCCCTCCCCTTACTCACTCTGCCCCCTATAAATTGGCGGCAGTCGTTTTCCCCAACACGGGTCAAACCCCAATTTAATAGCGCACTTGATTTGTGATGCAGACCTCAGTTTATTCTGAATCTGAATTGAAGAAACGAAGGTCTGCAGAAACGTTAAAGGGCGATTCCACCCAAAAAGAACACCTCCATATTGAAAGTTCATAGGGGGGGATTAAATCCCACGTTGCAGGATGCAGCAGTTAGGGTGAAGCTGGTGACTACAGCACACCACAGAGTTGAAAGGATCCGAAACGCATTTGAGCTTTACAGCGACCAATCAAAATTGCAGTTGGCTTTTAAAGAGAACTAGTCATGAGACAGAAATAAGGGCGCCATTGCCAGGGATAGTGAAGCCTAGGGACTCTGGGCGGGGGTCTGCTCTCTATCAATATCTTCTTAAAAGGGTCATTAAAATTGATCTCTGGGGCTCCCCCTTTCTCCCCCCATCCTTCTGAGGAAAAGACAACTTCGACACTGCAGCTATTGTGAAACTACAGGTCCCATAAGGCTTTGCAAGACCCTAACAGCCACAGGAATTACTCCCAGAGACAGAGGCACGATGGGATTTGGAGTTTCAGCACAGTTGGTGTGTCTAGGTTGCCCACCCCAGTCCTAACTGATCGCTTGCAGTACAGAAATGAACCTAAATACCTTTGTAGTCACCTAAAGCCACAGTCACATGACACTTCAGCTCCGAGTCTTCTCTCCGCTTCGGTTTACAGGAGGCGGGGGTCCTTCTTCAGGTATCCGCATCACTGCCTGACGATGTGGACACTTCCTACTGACTGTCCACCGCCGGGGTCTTCTCAAGAGCCAGAAGAGAAGTCCTTAGTGGTGATGTCAGCGCAAAGAGACTGCTGGGAAGTGCATTTGTGCTGGATTAGCAGTCCCTGACACCCGGAGATGGCACCAGTGAGGGACTGTGGACTTAGGCGAGTATATCGTGCTTCACAAGGTAAGAAAAAAGAGAGAGAGAGAGGTGGGGGAGAGAGAGAGAGAGAGAGAGAGAGAGAGAGAGAGAGAGAGAGAGAGGGGGGAGAGAGAGAGAGAGAGAGCCAGGAGGGAGAGAGAGAGGTGGGAGAGAGAGAGAGGTGGGAGAGAGAGAGAGAGGTGGGAGAGCAGTAAAAATGTCCCCCGAGATGAGCTCTAAAGTAGAATACCGATCATGAAGGAGTAGAGAAAGAGAAGAACCGAGATCAGCTTTTTAATTGCAGTCTCTGTCCCTGCTGGAGAGATTTCCCCTCACTTCCTGTCCCCGGTGATCACAACTACAGGAAGTGGAATCCTTCCGAACAAGCAAAAAGACATCAATACCAGACAAAAATTCTAACCCTTCCCCCCCACTCAACCCACATGTAAAAAATATTGCAGTGGCTGGAGCTGCACTTATATCACCTCGGTGGAGACGCAGAATAATACGCTCATCAGCGATTTATGCGATAGCTTATGTAATAAAAGAGGATACAAAAAGCGTGCAAATTGTTACTAATTATATTAAAGTGCTTCGATTTGTGTGCAATGCATCAACGACACGCATTCCATGAATTTCATTTTAAAATATACGTAGTGCAATGATCGGGGAACGCAAAGAAAGTGACGCAGGGCCTGCATTGCGCTCCGTTATAGAAGTCTGCAAGTCTAGTGCAAAGGGAAGGGGGTCTGTGTGCAAACGTGACTCCAGCTGACACGTCTTTAGTGCAGGTTCGGAACTGAAATGGAAAGACCTGATTGGCTGTTTTGGAGGGGGCACTTCTTTCCGGTCCTATAGGCCCTGGCTTCTTTTGGGGTCCCTACAGCTTCCCTTTCACCTGTAGAATTTACTAACATGATAGGCAGTTCAGTTTATGTCAACATGATCCTGCAGCCAGAACTGTCAGTATCAGCGAATCGGATTCTTGCTGGTAGATCTGATCAGAAAGTGCTCTCATTTCACTATGGTACGGATCAGCACATTGCCCCACCTACTGGCTACTTACAGGTACTACGCTCTAGGAGTTCACTGTTGGTTTGGGATCTAATCAGCAGAGTTACATTTGGCTTGATGCATTTTTCTGAACGGTCAGCAGGCAGTGCACCTAAAGGTGCCCATACACCTTACGATTATCGGACGATAATCGTATGCGATCGACTTTTCGAACGACAATCCTATGTGTGAATAGCAGTGCCCGAACCGACATTACTGTACAATCGTACGACTTTTGACAGTCAAGCATGTTTGAAAACTTTGCTCGATCGTACGATTGTCGTAAGGTTGCTGGCGTTTCCGTCCGTCAAAAGTCGTACGATCTACACTGCGCATGCGCGAACGAAAATACGACAAATCAATTACCGCATTTCGTCCAGGTGCTTCTCGTTAATTACGGCTAAATTAATCTTGCGATCATCGGGGCAGGATGGGGCTGCCGTACGACTATTCGATCATCGGACGAAACGTTTCGTCCGATAATCGTAAGGTGTATGGGCACCTTTAGAAGAGGCAAATCTGACCTCTGGGCTTCCCTTCAGTCTTATATCTGACCTCCGGCCTTGCCTTCAGTCTTATATCTGACCTCCGGCCCTTCCCTTCAGTCTTATATCTGACCTCCGTCCTTCCCTTCAGTCTTATATCTGACCTCCGTCCTTCCCTTCAGTCTTATATCTGACCTCCGGCCCTTCCCTTCAGTCTTATATCTGACCTCCGTCCTTCCCTTCAGTCTTATATCTGACCTCCGTCCTTCCCTTCAGTCTTATATCTGACCTCCGGCCCTTCCCTTCAGTCTTCTATCTGACCTCCGGCCTTGCCTTCAGTCTTTGCACAGTTGTACCGGCTCCTCTCCTGGACTGAATCTGCTTCCTTTGATATCACTGCAGTCTGAAAGCTTCTCACAATGTGCATTAGAAGCTGCAGCAAGTCAGATAGAGCCCACCTCATTTCCTGGCTTTAGGACCTCCAGCACTATCTAGCTCTTCCCTGCATAGCCTGTCTGTGGCCTGCCCCTTTCTTTTACTGGATTTCAATCTTTCAACCATGGAGGTTTAGCATCACACGTGGATGGTCTGCAAGCAGATGCACCCTGCCTGTGAACACCCACTCCTCCTGGACTGACATCCACCCGTCAAGGCATTTCCATATTTGCATAACTCCTCCCCCAAGACCCAGTACACTGCTTGCATCAGGGCTGAGGGCTCTTGAAACGTGTACTGAGGCTGGGTACTGTGATGTTTAGGAAGCTACGCACAGCACCCTCCTACCAGCTCTGATCTGCATATAGAAGCACAGAGATGACACTGGGGGGAAAATAAGGTATGCAATTATAATGGAAAGCTTTTTTTTTATATCATTAGCATGTTGGCGAGGTGGGGAGGAAGGAACCAGAGAAAGCAAAGGGTAAGCAGATTAAACTTCAGTTTTAACGCACAGAATCGCAAAGCAAGGCGCTGTTTTCTGCGTGTTTTTTAAAGCATTGTAAAAATGGAAACTTCAAACTTGTAAAAGGGAAATAAAAAAAATAAATGGAGAAGAAAAAGAAGCTGCAGGAAATTCATGTAAAACTGGCAAGAGCGCGTGATTAAGAACGGCAGACAGTTGTCAATCGTACAGTAAAAGGCCCCCTTAGTATTATGTTATTGGAGCCGGGGGTGGAGCTCGGACTGCGAAGGGCGGGTCTGATAAGGCAACTAGCGAATGACAGCAACCCAGAGCAAATGGGTGATAGATGATTGGTTACTGCGCTCTCATCTTTGTACAATGATAAACTAGTGACAGCTGTCTGAACTGCAGACGAGTAGTCCATACCACCTGCCTGGTCTCGCATTCTACATTGCCACTACACCCTCTGCAAACACACTGCTCCGCTTCACCCAATATCATCAATGCTCACTCTAAACACATGAGGCAGCAAATGAGAGAGATGACGGTTATCAATCACCTTCTACTCACATCGGTGTGCAAACACGGAGCACGTTCTTCCCGACATCGATCAGCAGTGATAATCTCATCTACCAGATGAGCGGGAAGTTACCTGTCTGCACCCGCTGGGCTGTACTGTAGTTATCGGAGCGATGGTGCCGGTTGGCGCCAAGCTGAATAGGTTCAGTTTCACCGCCCTGGAAGCAGCAGACGGTAAGTGTCACCTGTCCAAGAAAATAACTCTGGTGTGGCCTGCTGTTGATAGTACAATTTCTTCTTCCATTGTCTGTCCGTGTGTGGATTGCACCCTATAAAAGATGAGGGATCAGAGCAAGCACGGCTAAATTGGGAAGGGGACGGTTTGGTTATCACACAGTAGAGGCAGCCATCTTACACAGTGAACGGAATTTCCTGGGCAGCCGATCAATTTCCCCCGGAGCTAATGACATCACTACATCAGTACTACGCAACCAATCACAGCCTATCCGCAAACTCACATCCAGTGGCATCACTCTTGGAAACAGTCAAGTTACCCATCAGCTACCTCACCACCAGTGACATCACAGAGTCAGGCCTTACCGCTCCCTCAGAGCCAGTGACATCACAGAGTCAGGCCTATCCGCTCCCTCAGAGCCAGTGACATCACAGAGTCAGGCCTATGCGCTCCCTCAGAGCCAGTGACATCACAGAGTCAGACCTATGGGCTCCCGTAAAAAAAACAGTGATATCACTGAATCAACCTCAATCAGCGGCATCACAAATCTTCAGCGAGCTACGCAGCATAAAGTACCACCCCACCCCCTTTCACAATCGTGCAGATGAGGGAGTTTTTAGAAGTTTTTTTGCATGATAAGGTGCTTGGAAGTTATTGCTCCTTGCCTGCAAAAATATAATGCATCCTATAGAGCAGCCTTTGTCAACCCCTTAACTCCTGAGGAACCCCTAATGAATGATCGGGTCTCAGGGAACCCCTGCTGAAGTTAATTAATGGAAGAACGCCCCCCCCCTTTACAGACAGCTAAGAAGATCAATGATGTCACGCTGCTGGCTCTGCTAAGTGGCTTTGGGCCTAAAATTATGCAGGCACCGTGAGATGGAAGGTCAATCAGCCACACCTCAAGGAACCCCGAACCCCCTCAGGGCTCAACGGAACCCAGGCTGTTGTAGAGTATACTTAAAGCCAATGCCCTGTAAAGCCCGGTGAGGTTATTATCTGCTGTGTCCTGTAAGGGAGCTTTTCTCTTCCCTTCCTGTCCCAGAGACCCAACAGGAAGTAAGAAAAAAAAAAATCTCCAATGAAAGGGGAAAGTTGTCACCAGAACAGGTGTCCGCATTGGAAGCTTCCCCCTTTATTCCTGTTCTCGAGATAACTCAAAAAAAAGTTCCCCATTTCGCTCTGTGCTGGAAGCAATGGTCGCCAGGACAGAGAGGAGTACATCAATCTAAAAGTCATAGCCAGCAATGACAACCTGACAAGGGCTCTAACATCTCCTCACTGCTGGCCTATCACACACGTCGATTGAGATTGCGCCGATTCCTTGATGTGCAGATTGACCTACACCATGCAGGCAGGAGACATGCCTTATAGTTTACACGTTAAAAACATATTATAATCTATCATTTCAGGTCTATCAGACCCTCTCCGGCTTATTCCACATAGCAGTGCTCTGCTACCCGACAGCCCCATGTAAGTGCTCCACAGTCAGTTCGGGAAAAAACAAAAAAAGATCAACACTGATTGGCTGCAATGGATCGCGGCACCGCCTTAGTGAATAAGCCCCCCTGTGCCATTAAAATGCACCTGTCACATGGTCAGCTAGGCTAGTGATGCCACAAGCAACATCCCGAGTGACATCACGGCTTCAGTCATTGTAAGCAAGCAACAGGTATCCTTTAAAATATATTCCCCTTTGCACCTGAATACCCCCGTCCCTCAAATTCAGTCCACCCAACCGCCCACAGAGCATCCCCAAAGTGCAAAGCAAAGTGCAGCGAGAGTTCAACACCGCCCTACAAAACAGGAAGAAACTAAAATGTAAAAACACGCCTTATCCCACCCCTTTCCCTCCCATTCTTCCCCCCAACATGTCTCACGATGATAGATTCTCTTCTTTCTCACCAACAGTTCAGTAGCAGGAACCTCAGGAATCTGCTGCTACCTGAAGAGGGCTCCTCAAGCAATGACCGTCTCCTGTGTGCAGCTCCAGACCGTAGAAAACAAAAATACAATCCATTTATAAAAATATCAGCTGTATCACAAGTGTCCTGAAACAAATTCTTGCTGGGAACAGAGCCGAGGCAGCTCGGGTGCGCCCCCCTGGGGGCGGGTTGAGGTGATTGTACGCGTCAGTCTATGAACCTTTGGCAGGCCTTCTTCCAGCGGCAGGCGGTGCACCACATCTCCTTGCGCTCCATCCCGTACACCTTGCGGCATTTCTTGGCTTCCCCTCGTGGCTTCCTGGGGAAGAGGAAGAAGGGGATGGACCTGGGTCAGAGGCTGGCCTCTGCTAAGCTACACATATTCCTACGCCACTTGCCGGACATGTGACAGCGCAAGATTCACAGATTAGCTGAAACATCAACACGATGGGTAACACCACACCACTGACCAGCGGGCCCTCAGGCACACGGGAACACACATCACAGAGAGACAGATGGAGACGGAGATGCTCACCGTGTTCCGGTCATTGGCTTGGGATTGGGAGAAGCGGTCAGGATCTGCGGCCTCCTATCTACCATACTCAGCGTTGGGCGGACCTGCAAGATGACATCAGAAGATATGTAAGACCAACATGGATGTGTGACGTTCATTTCATTTTACAATCTTCCCTCTCCAGTCAGGCAGGTGGCCCAGAAATGTCCATAAGAGCAAAGAATAGGTGCCCTGACCTGGTGTCCCTATCATCCCTAAAACATCTGCCCAAAAATCTGTACCTCACATAAGTTTCTGGGTGGCAAAGTAAAACCCAATAAGAGTATACGTTTGTGTGACCGGGTGTTCTGTGCTGCATAGACCATAAACATGTGGACAAGGGCTGGTTGCGAAGGTCAGAGACGACCAATACACAGCCCATGGTCAGCAAATCATTAACTAATCCCCACAAGTAATCTCTTAGTGTACAGACACCTTAGCCCAGTGCTGGAGGACTCTGCTCCTTCCTCTATAACTCTCCTCTCCTGAAATACTCTGCTCTGCTGGAGGACTCTGCTCCTTCCTCTATAACTCTCCTCTCCTGAAATACTCTGCTCTGCTGGAGGACTCTGCTCCTTCCTCTATAACTCTCCTGATATACTCTGCTCTGCTGGAGGACTCTGCTTCTTCCTCTATAACTCTCCTCTCCTGATATACTCTGCTCTGCTGGAGGACTCTGCTTGTTCCTCTATCTAAAGCTTCCAGCTGTCAAGTCACTTCACTGGCTCTCATACTTGCCAAGCTGCTAACCCAAACCAATGATGCCACTCAGCAGTTGTTACTGGTTCTGTGTGTGTTCTGGGTTAGCAGCTTATCAAAGTATGTGACCAGCATGGAAAACAAACAACTAGCATTCAGGAAAGGTCGGCATTGTCACCCTGCATATTTCTCTCAGTCCAGGTTTCCTACAAAAACACAAATAACATGTAGACCTTACCACATTAGGAACCCGTGATCACCAAGCAGCTGTGTTTACAGCCAATTAGTCATCATTAAAAATTGTGTCACGTGTTTCAGTGCTAGTTCACAGCAGCCGCAGTGCGTTCTGCCCGATTCAGCAAGCACTATTTTATCTGATCCGCACCTGACAGGAATGCAGGCATTGATGTGCCACGCATTCCTGTGTGGGCGTTCGCACTGCAGCCGGGGGGGGGAGGTGGATGTGTGGCTGCAGTGCCATTGACCTCAATGCACCGCTACGCCCCTTCCGCAACCAGAACACAGTGAGACGGCTGGGATGCGACCCAGTGCGTTCCGGCATCAAATCGGGCCGGAACGCACTGTGTCTGGTGTGAACTAGCCCTCAATGTAGGAAAGATATAGTACTTACTGGAGGTGCCTTGATGAGCAGTGGCGGAGGCTGCCAGGACAGGCTCACCTTGGATGTCACAGAAACGTTGATGGGAGAGGGAGCCTGCCGACAAAGAAAAATTCAAAACACAAATAGCCGACATAACGCCAGAATTGTCTTAAAGCAGCAAAACTTTCCTAAACACTAGAGATGACCGACCCTGAATAAATTCGACTGAGTTTTCTTAGAGCCGCAATCCCTTAGCTTTATGGGAGGACCTGGAGGCATAACAGGGATTGGGACTGTGTGCAAGAAATACACAGAAGGAACTACGTGAAAAGGTAGGTAACTGCACACAACCCCCACCCCCCAAAGTCATGGTTCATTTAAGAATAATTGGAAAAGGGGAGAAGACACAGCAGAATAAGGAGGGATGTTAGAACAAATACAAAGATTACTTAATAAGAGGATCTACGGGCCTTCTGAAGTATATATCTGTGCAAGAATGCAGTACATCTCTGCAATACGTGCACATTTCACTATGTTTTATGCCTGCACGTACACAAAAATATATAATGGTCTGCCAAAAATCTAGTGAGCCCCTAACCTTCTGTGGCGAGCTGATCACAGTGCCTGTGCTCCATTGAAATCCCAAGCATGATGTCAGCCCTGATTAAGTTCTTCCGTACTGGACTACAAGAATACCCCCCACCCCCCCATGAGATAAGGGGAGATGTTCAGTATTCCATGGCGGGAGAACAGTATTCCATGGCGGGAGAACTGGACAGGGCTGACAACACTGCTTGTGGTACATGCCAGACTTTCCAGCCCATAGAACAATGTCATTACCCTCCCCGGGAGAGGGCAGAGATGAACTATAGTATTAAAATAAAATCATGTCATTGGAGTCACGGAGATACAAGAAAAGGGAAAGTGATTTAACCCACCAGTGTTCAAACAGGAATAGCTGAAGGTAAGAAAGTATGATTCCTCACTGCACATATAACATTAACCCACCTGGTAGGCATGGTCAGTGTGCACGTGGCACAGTGTGCTAGGTGCCGATAGGCTAAGTGGGGAGATCAGGGGCAGCTCTGTGCTGTTAGCTGCTCCGAGGGACCCTGGACAGAGGAAGCGTGGGGGGCCAGTGGTGGTGGGTGAGGTGGGAGTCAAGCTGGACAGTCCGTCTGTCAGTGTGTCCACATTTACATCCATCTCTGTGTAGTAAAAGTCCTCCTCGCCATCGGTGTGGACCTGCTCGCCGCATCGGCTGCAAGAGGAAAAAAAAAAAGTCCCATTGCACAAGCACACTCTACACAACCTGGGCCCCGCCAAAAAAGTAGGCACTTATACTCACCCCAAGTGCACCGCCCGGATGTGCTTCTGGATGGCCGTAGACGTGCTGAGAACTTTCCCACAATTCTTCCACAGGCAGCGGAACATGAGACGCCCGGAATTCTGCTTAAACACATTGGGAAGCTTAGGCGCCACCTAGCCGACAACATCCGCAAGAAAACGTTTAAAAAGAAAAAAAGACCCACCTTTCTCTTGCGGGGAGTTGGGTCCCCAAACAGGAAGTGGGTGGTGTCGGAATCCTCAAGGCCAGCGTCAGAATGGGTAGACAAGGGGGCATGCTGAGGAGGAGACGGCATGGAAGCGAAGGAGGTGTAATAGTCGCAGCCGTTGGAAGCGCTGGAGCTATACGTGAGGATGGAGCTCACCGCACAGGCCTCGCCAAAACGTCCTACAAGTACAAGGGAAAGAAAAGCATGAGGACATTTCAAGACCATACTGAATAATGAACAAGGTACAAGGGGACTATTTACATAGCACAGATATTACTAAATCCAAGCACAATTTATTGTAGCAAGCAGCTACCTCGTGGCCACTCTGGAGTTCAAATGACGCTGACCCCAGGGAGGAATCAAGCAGCCGGCTTAAGCCGCATTGGCTAAGTCTACGATGTCCATTTCAGGACATTCATCAACCATACATCTGTTGTAAACCAGGTTTCCTTCTAACTTCAGCCATCTGACCTAGAATTCCATCGTTTTTACTCTTCCATTCTCATACAGAAAGGGAAAACCCCAAAATTTACCCCAGCCCTGCTGATAGACTTCTTCATGGATTACCAAGACACACTGAAGCCGAAGTTACTAAAAGTGGGCTATTATACCCCCGGAGAACTTATTGGCTTAGCCAAGCGCTGGCAGCAACTTCTAGGCCAAGGATGTGAAAGCTACAAACCCGACATCTACAACAGGCTTGGCGAGGCTCTTGCAGAGGGTAGTAATGCGTGCTAAGTGCCCTCATTTAGATTCCAAGTGGCCAAGATCAGAAAGTAGAAAAGCGCTTTAATTTAGGGGAGTGGATGAGGATGAGGATCACACCAAGGTTTTGAGGGAGGATATGACAATATAAAGTGAGCTAGATAGAAGTACCTGCTCCCAGCATCATGGGACCCGAGGACAAGCTAGTGAGCGCGGCTGCTGCAATTGCCTCATCCAGCCTGGAAAGAAAAGAGAAAGAAAGATTTTACTAGACAAACATCACTCACAAATCAAATAATAATCGAAGGGCAGATCCAGTCCATGCCCGCCCCCCCCCATTCCCTGTATATGATACACCTTTCCAGAGGCCGATGTAAGCAATACTATGCATGACCAGTGGTGACAGTCAGGATGACTGCAGGGGCCAGTTAGTTCTGGGCCCCTTTAGTGTATAGCTCACCAGTAAAATCTAAAATTTGATGTGCCGGAAAGAAATCAGCAAAGTGAAGAATGGTAAAAAGGAGAACAGAAAAATAAAAACTATAAAGCCAAACCTTTATTTTTTGTCCCATTTGGATGGGGAAAAAAAACACCTATACCCTGTGTCTCATTGGGAAGGGGGGGGGGGGTTCTAAACTTCCTGTCCTGCAGACACAACAGAGGAAGTGAAAGGAGATCTCTCCTAACTGAGGGAAACTCCCTCTTGGACAGTTGTCACTGGAACAAATGCACCTCGCCAACTCAAAAGTCTGGATCCTTTGCATTGCTTTCAGCCCTGCGACAGCTGTGACCAGAGAGGGTGAATCCCCCTAACGAAAACACAGACAGCAATAAAAACCTGACAAGGGTTCTAAACCCTCTGCAAGCTATTGGAAACAAAAAGAAAAAGGAAAATAAATCAATTACAGCAAATGACCCAGTAACAAATGCGAGTCTTCAATCTTGGATTGTCCCTACATGTTGGGGACAATTATGTAATAAGCATGGTAGGGAAGCCCACTGACTTCACATCGGCAGGTAGAGGAGTCTGAGACTTAGCACACGTCAGTCAAATTTGCACTTGAGACACGTAACATTAGCCGGGTCTCACATAAAGAAGTTGCACGGGCCTTGCAAAACATGCTGCAGTTCCTTTTCTGGCCAATAGGGGTCTATACCCGCTCTCTCTCTCTTAACAGTCCCATGAAGTGAAATTTTTTGACGTTCTACTAAAAGACATTTTCTACCGTCACAAATCTGCATTTTGTTTTGTTTTTTGTGTTCTTTGCAGCAAATGCCATCTACTGCGCTGCTGCTGATCTTTACAATATATTACTCAGCCTGAGCTGCTGCCAAAAGGGGTAGGGGGCTATTCACAAACACACTGCACGGCTTCAGTGCAATGATACTATATGGGAGTTAAAAGGACTCCCCACCGTTCAATATACAGTAAATATACGGTTGAAGTGTACGTATAGCCAAACCTTTTGTTTTAGGTTAAAATGCTTTACATGATTTTATAAATATTAGTATTCGAGCTTGTGGATGTCCCCCCCTTTTTATTTATAAATAAATGACAGCCGCACCGAAAGACCAACAAAGCAAGGGGAGATAGCGCAGTGTATTGTTTTAGCACAAAATGCTTTACATGCACTTTGAAGGGTGGTGGTCAGGTGGTTAACGTCTACTTCTGCATGCATGGCACACAGCGACAACTCTGCACCAAATCCGGCACCACGGCCAGGTATCTGGCTGGGGCAACTTCTAGACCCTACATGGCAGCCTCGGCTGTTCTAGGTAAAATCGGTTCCTAAGGCTACAATGACACGAGGCAGTCTGGGATCCCTGCAGCAATCCTAGTTGACCTGTTAAGATGCGGCCGCTGTATCCATTCAATCAAATGGCAGGGAACAGCGGCCGCATCTGTAATCGCACATGGTACAGGACTGATGCTGGACGCATCTATCCTGGGGGGTCCAGCAAAAGTCACCTATCCCAAGCCACATATAAATCATACCATGTAGCGTCTGCTACAGATGCGCCCACTGTCCCCCCCGTCACTAACTTCAATGGATACAGCGGCCGCATCTGAACGCAGCATGGCACACAGTGACAATTCTGCACCAAATCTGGCACCACGTCCAGGAATCAGGATAGGGCAACTTCTAGACACTGCATGGCAGCCTCGGCTGTTCCAGGTAAAGACGGTTCCTAAGGCTACATTGACTCGAGGCGTTCTGGAATTGCTGCAGTAATCCTAGATCACCTGTCAAGATGCGTCCGCTGTACCCATTCAAGTAAATGGCAGGGTGGCTGGATAGATGCGTCCAGCAACAGTCCTGTACCATGTGTGCTTACAGATGCGGCCGCTGTTACCCTGCCATTTACTTGAATGGGTATACAGCGGCCGCATCTGTAAGCACACATGGTACAGGACTGTTGGTGGACGCATCTATCCTGGGTCCAGCAAAAGTCACCTATCCCAAGCCGCATATAATCATACCATGTAGCGTCTGCTACAGATGCGCCCGCTGTCATCAACTTCAATGGATACAGCGGCCGCATCTGAACGGGGACACCTGCCATTCCTGCTGCAGGAAGCGTGGGCAGGGTGGGGCGCTGCAGGATCACCAGGTGACAATTAAAAAGTAAAAACTAATGCAGCCCCCACACCTAGGAGCAGGTAAGCCGACATTTGTTCTTGGCTTTACGTGAGCCTGATACTTGACGCCGCAATAACAGAGTACAGGGTCACTCGACAAGTCGTGAGATTGTGAAATCGTTCGAATAGACAATATCCATCTAAATAAATCCCTTGCTGACAATAGAAGGCTGTGCTCTACCCTGACAGACGATGTTGCATTTAATAAACAGATCTATTCCTTTGAATGATACGGAGTGCGTGTCATAGCTGACTGACCTGTGCCTGGGGACGGGGATGATGCTGGACAGCACCGGTGGGATGCGGCTCTGCACAGGCTGAGACTGGGTGACGGGCGACATGTTTGGAGACTGCAGCGTCCCGCAGAGGAAGTCCTGGCACTGGCTGGTCCTTGGCGCCAGCATCCTGTCATACTGAAAAGGTGTCCGGGTGTCGGCGTAGAAAGCAGAGACCTGCACACAGAGAGAGAGAAAGACAAGTTAGAGATCAGCAGCCATATGACACGATGTGCCCGAGGGGCTGAGTGACACTGACGCAGCCTGGTGCCATGTTGTGTGTTTGGGGTAAAAACATCTCCTTCCGTGTTCAGGGAGGGGGGGGG
>NW_017310117.1:30091-31036 GCF_000935625.1 Nanorana parkeri
ACACAGTACACACACACTTCCCAGGTGTAACCAGAAAATAAAAGACATTGGGAATACTCCATTGTTAAAATGTTTAACTTCTTATACCAGCCCTTGATGATCCGGACCTCACTAAGACCGCCATTCACTGAGGACCATCATAAGATAAAACATGGATGTGGTCATGCCCCTAGTCATCAGCGCTTTCTGTGAGGAGTGTCATCTAATGGGGGGCGGCCGCACTGGTCGTCTAATGGGGGGCGGCCGCACTGGTCGTCTAATGGGGGGCGGCCGCACTGGTCGTCTAATGGGGGGCGGCCGCACTGGTCGTCTAATGGGGGGCGGCCGCACTGGTCGTCTAATGGGGGGCGGCCGCACTGGTCGTCTAATGGGGGGCGGCCGCACTGGTCGTCTAATGGGGGGCGGCCGCACTGGTCGTCTAATGGGGGGCGGCCGCACTGGTCGTCTAATGGGGGGCGGCCGCACTGGTCGTCTAATGGGGGGCGGCCGCACTGGTCGTCTAATGGGGGGCGGCCGCACTGGTCGTCTAATGGGGGGCGGCCGCACTGGTCGTCTAATGGGGGGCGGCCGCACTGGTCGTCTAATGGGGGGCGGCCGAGTGGTGTCTGATGGGGGGCGGCGGCGCTGGTCATCTAATGGGGGTCGGCAGCACTGGTCATCTAATGGGGGTCGGCAGCACTGGTCATCTAATGGGGAGCGGCAGCGCTGGTCATCACAGGCTTTGTTTTCATATTTTCTTAGCTTTACTTTAATACATTACCAAGGTGGCAGTGTGTCTGTATGCGGTATTAATGTACACGTGCAGGGTGGGGTATGAATATGTGCGTGCATGGTGGGGGGTGCAGTCAGAATGTGGGGTGATACCAATGTGTCAGCATGCTCACACAGTGTCTGGTAATTGGGGAGATATTACTGTATGCACTGGGAAATTGGAGTGTTTGACAG
>NW_017310118.1:0-7917 GCF_000935625.1 Nanorana parkeri
GCGAATAAGGTCTTCTGGGCCTCCGGGCCCTCTTGGCAGGGGGATCGACGTCGTCCACCCCGCGGTCTAATGAAGAGGCGACTTCCGGGTTGCGGCGATGACGCACTTCCGGCCCGGCCTGGTGACTCACTTCCGGTGACTGTATGCGACGGGCTTCCAGTTCCGGTCCAGATGCAGCTGGGGACACACGAGCTGCCGAAATCCGCGAGGCCGATCGGGAGGACCGAAGGTTCCGGGAGGCAGACGCAGGGGCGCTTGACACAGCTTGATCACGGCGGATGTCGGAGGCTCCAGCCGAGGCGGTAGTGGCAGACACAGAAGGGACAGGTACAGTCACAGCCGCTGACAGGGATCCAAATGCAGGTGGCCATTCTGTTGAAAAGGGAGGGGGAGCTCCGGCGGGCGGAGGAGGATGAACATCAGTTGGATGTAAGGCAGGATGCAAGTGGTCAGTCACAGGAAAGGCGCTGGGCACATTCATGGGCGGCAGAGAGCCCAAGCAGGAACGCAGCCAGTCTTCACCCCCTTCAGCGGAGGCACGACGAAGCACTTCGTGGAGCAAAGAATCCATCCTCAGGCAAGTTGTGTTGCAGACGATCACTGCTGAAGAGAGCTTCTGACCGTAAACATTTAAAGGTGAGTCCCACAACTGATTGGTTGTTTACTTTTCCCTCCAAAACTTAGGTAACTAATCACGACCACCTTATTTCCAAAGATCTTCCTAGCGACAGCCATCTCCAGGCAGAATTGACATGACACTATTAAGGGCACCTGGAAACAGACAAATGGGAAACCAGAAACAGCCCAACGGAAAATTCCAGAAGACTGTACCTTATCGTGACTAAAACTATTGTTGGATTAAAATAATAATTTAATTGAATTAAGTGGGTGCAGGGGATGACACAATCCCATGGGGCCACTTCATTATATTTGTGGCCCTGACATTCTATAAGTTCTGGGTATAGATGGAGTTTTAGCGATTAATATTAGTTATTGTATAACGACATCACAGAATGACATCAGCAATTCATTACATTACAGAATGTTCCAGCAAATTACTGACAACGTTGCAGCTTACAGTCTATTTCCTGATGAAGACGTCTTTAGAACAATGGAAGAACATTATATGTATAATCATGGAGTGTGTTTTGTGTTTCTTTCTTCAGCCGTCAATATCGCCAGAAGCGGGGAAGCCACGCAGAGTTCTACTTACGTCTCAGGTGTAAGTAGTGTTGCTAGCAATGCCATTGATGGCAGGAAAGATCAGGACTGGAATCATAATTCCTGTACCGCCACAAATGAAGACTGGGAACCCTGGTGGAGACTGGACCTGAAACAGAAACAGAGCGTGTATGTTATTAAAGTCTATGCCAGGTCAGACAGATTTTTGGAACGGTTGAAGGATCTCGAGGTCCGAATTGGTGATTCTCCGGACAATAACAACCCGCTGTGAGTACATCAGGGCCAGGACACTGTAAGGGCTGGTGTTAGTGAGCTTTGGGCTTGTGTTAATGTTACCAGCTTGAAATGCTTCTCAGATGATTCAGAATTCATTGACAGATGCATTTGATCTGCATTTGACCTTCTTCTGACCCGTATTCCATTTAATTGACTTGTTTCAGAATACAAAATTCATCTGCTGTGAACTAAAGGTCATCAACATAGGTCTTAAAAGTGGTAGGCCTCCAGTGCCACCTTGAACCCAAAATGGGAAACAATACATGTCTGGATTTTACCCACAGGGCAAGCTTTTGATAACAAAGACGTTGTTAAATATAAAATTAGACTGGGGGTACGTGGTGCTCACCAGACAAAGTGAGTGCGGCCCACCTTTAAGCATGCATACACATGCACTATGGTGAATAGGGATGAGTTTCGGGTCAACTATGAGCGCAACCCTGAACCCAGGCTGTTGGCAGTTTGAAGAATGGGTGAACAGTTTGCCCAGCTTGTCCACCTACCACACATCTGTCTTTGTCCTAGCAACCAATGATGCTGTGTGACCCGTCTAATGCCATTGGTTGACTGGTGGCTGAGCCACATGGCATCAGTGGTTGCTAGGATGCAGGCGGGTGAACTATGACAACCTATGATGCTGTGGAGCTGCCGACATCTTAGCACCCAATTATGCTAGTTGCTAAGACACAGGCAGAACCATAGCAACATTGGTTTGTTAGGCTAGGCCTGTCTGCATTTAAGCACCTAATATAGAACAGTTGCTAGGAACCAATTATGATAGCACACAGACTGTCCTGGCTTTGGTTTGCTTTTGCCATAAAACGGGTATGGTTTAACAGTGAGTTTAGTAAGTTTCCCCGCAGTCACTCCGCTCATCTCTGTTGCCTAGTTATTATAAATGTTTATGTTTTATTAAGCCGCATAGCAGTGTATGTTTTCTATGGGCCCATTTTGTGAATCTCCCCCAAGTGAACGGGTTCCATTTTCTGTATCATTGTGTTGGTCTTTTCTTGTCCTTGGCAGGTGCGGTACGATCACCAACTATAATATTATCACAACAACTTTCTGCTGTAATGGGTTGGCGGGTCGATACGTCAGCACGGTGATCCCGGGGCGCAGTGAATGCTTGACCCTATGCGAGGTGGAAGTCTACAATGGCACCATGACTGAGAATGATGTCTGCTGGTAAACCTCAGAAGTACAGAGCAGAAGGAATTCTAAAGTTCATAAATTGTCATGTCTATAGGAAACATATCCTCAAGACCTCCGTAACTGTGACACGTCTATGTTTTCCTAGTTGTCTGGAGGAGGATGTTTTCTACTGCACACCTTGTAGTTGTAGTTGTAAAATAATGGATCTAAAAATAATAAAACTGTGTTACTCAGAAAAACAAAAACTGCTGTGTTCATGTCTAAGGGGTCTATTTATAAACAATTCACAGAGCTATTCACCCTGCGAATCTCTGTGAACGTTCATTCTGTGCGAATAGAGAAGAAAACAAGTGTTTTAAGTATATTTTTAATTCACTTTTCAGGTTGAATGTAATGTAATACAATACCACATAATTGTCACTAGGGGGAGATGAGGAGCATAGGAAATAAGTATCATTAATATTCCATAATTCCTACTGTAATGTAGTTACCTTCCTAAAAGGTGGTTACATTAATGTATATGAAGATACATCTCAGGGACAGAACACAACTATATTCTTCTATCTGTGAATAAGAAAGATTAGAGTGATATTAAAGTCCAAAGGTTTCAAGATACTTCAAATGTTGATGAAATCACTTACAATGGTTGCTGCTCCTTGATGTTAAAAAGTTTCAGCTTCTTGCAAAATCAGCTGATCCCCTGAACACTGACCCTGATATCCTGTTGTAGGGTGGCTCCTTTCCAATTGCAGGGTTCTATAGAACCACCCTTCTGTGTGCCAGTAAGTTGTGTGTGCAGGACCGGATTTACCCTGCCTGTCGCCACAAGGCCAGTTCCCGCAATGCGCCCCCCCAACCCCCCAGCTCTCCCCTCTCACTGTATACATGGAGCAGCAGGGCTACTTTTAACCCTGCCGCTCTGATCACCGCTCTCCATCCTGAGGAAAGCGGCGGCCAGCGAGGAGAGGATGGAGCCGGGAAACGGAGCCGAAAGGATGAGGCATGGAGAGAGGTAGTGGCGGGGGGAGGTCGGACAGCCTGCAGTGTTATTACAAGTGATCTTGGCGACATCGCCGAGATCACTTGTAAAGAAACAAGCGGCTTTCCCCATTCTTCATTTAGCCCAACTTGTGCAAAGCCCGGCTAAATGTAGAAAATAAATAACCGCCCGGCGCACGGAACTCCATGTTCCGTGGGGTTGGGTGCTAGGATTCTTGCCTACACAGGCAAGGTGCATTTTTGCGCCCCCCCCCGACCCCCTGTAAAAACAGGGCATTTGACAAGTAAACTGTATAATCATTACAGCAATGCAGAATACCACCAGCTATGCAGGACTACAAGTCCCAGCAATACATTACATTAGTAAGTTGGGATGCACCAGTGCCAATATTGGGTTTATTCACATGTACTTGTGAAAATGCCCCATACTAAGTGCAAGCAAAATTACCAGGGTCACAGCGGTCGCATTTGCGTCCGGGCCCTGGTATTCGGCTAGTTGGGGGGAGCCCAACGAGAAAGAAGAGGGCCCGCCACACGCAGTGTTTTTGACACTTGTGGACCGCAGTTCAGACAGAGGGATGGGGAAGACGCTGTAGTTGGGGGTGGCCAGTCAGGGAACTCTATTTGCATGCACTATTTTTATTGACCGCAACGGAACGCAGGCATTGATTTGCCATGCGTTCCGGTGCAGGCGATCGCACCGCGGTGCCATTGACTTTAATGCACCGCCACGCCCCCTCCCACCCCAGAACGCAGTGAGCTGGGCGGGATCCATACCAGTGTGTTCCAGCACTAAATCGGCCGGAACACACTGGAGCTGGTGTGAACTAGCCCTGAAAGTTAAAACAAACATACTATTTATTTAATAGAAAAAAAAAGGCATCAACATTTTTTGGGTGGGGCCTTAATGGTTTCTTGCACCGGGGCCCTGAGGTCTCTAGTTACGCCTCTGGGTTCTATATTACCAAACTGGAAATTCGGATGTTGAGTGAACAGCGCTGACTGCTCAAACACAGATGCAGCGAATCTTTTGGCGTCTTAGCAGTGAAAATGCAACATATGATCAGTGACACTTACAGACATATACACCCCTATACCCTGTGTGTCAGCAATTGTAAAGTTTCTTTAGAAAGTAACCACAGCCTGAGTAGAAAAGCTTGTCCCCTGCCAGAATGCTGCAGAGAGGGACCTTTTCTCTCTGTGGGTAAGCAGTGGTCAATGACAGTTGACCTTAACGCTGAACTCTGGGCTTTTTGTAAAAAAATACCCTTGCAGTGCCCCTTCCTCCCCCCCGGCATAGTAAGGGTTAGTGTCTCATTAAGTCTCGGGGTAGGAGGATAAGCTGTAACTGTTACATTATTCCTCGCTCCGGCAGGCTTTTGGCGTTCTTCTCTCCAATGCTCCGAGCAGTGGCGGACCTAGGGAACAAAGGGCCCTGGTGCAAGATTTTTTTTCGGGCCCCCCTCCCCCCCCCCCCCCCAAAAAAAAACCAAAACACAAGCCCCCCAACCCACATCCCCTGTAGCAACCACACACAAAAAAAGTTGTAAAAATGGCAATGCTGTATAAAGAACTGCTGAGATTTGTAGTCCTCTATAGAGGGTGGCATTCTGCATTGCTGCTATATATGACTACAAATACCAGCAGTACTTTATACAGCATTGCCATCGATTGGGCTACAAACAATAATGATTTTATTTAATAACTTACCTTCACCTCTTCTGGCTGTTATCTGGTGGGGGAGGCTGCAGAAAACCACCCCAGTGTGTGTGTGTCCATCTCAGACAGGGGGCCCGTGTGTTCAGGCGGCTGCTTGTTGGGTCCTCACGGCCGAGACCCAGGGCTGCCCACTGAAGTGCCTGCCGGCTTTTTTTATTCTCGGCTCCCTCCACAGTATGAGGTGGCCGGCGGGCCCCCTCATCTCTGCGCCGGGAGTGTCGGATCATCCAACACTGTTACCCCGCATCTGTCTATCATCATAAACCGTGTCACTGTTACCCCGCATCTGCCTATCATCATAAACCGTGTCACTGTTACCCCGCATCTGTCTATCATCATAAATCGTGTCACTGTTACCGCGCATCTGCCTATCATCATAAACCATGTGCATTGTAAAACGTTCATGTAAGTGAAGCGTGGGTCTTTAGGGCTCTTGTATCTTACTCCTTTCTGTGGAAGCTGCTTTAAGCAGAAACAAAGCCGAGAACAATGTTTTGAATTGTGTTTTAGGTTTCTGATTGTCAGTGATAAGAAGCGTATATTCATGGTGGTAAATTGCATGCGTTCATATTTATTTTATAAAGCTGATCTTTATGGGCGGTGTATGTAACTCTTTCCAGTGAAGCTGCTCTGAGCAGCGGCCAGACAAGGTTTTGGGTTCTATGTATGTTCATCATATGTTCATGTATGTTTATCATATGTTCATGTATGTTCATCATATGTTCATCTCTTCATCAGAGTAAACTGTGCAAAGGCAGACGTCTCTGACTTGTACCTAAACGTAAATAAAAGTAATTCACCGGCACACACTTGAAGGGTTTTTAAAGTATTGATATGTTTATTCAATACCCAATGTCACATCGTGTCACTGTCGCTCTGATGAAGGATCCCTGTGTGGACCCGAAACGTTAGCACTGTATGACAGTATGTGACATTGGATATTGAATAAACATATCAATACTTTAAAAACCCTTCAAGTGTGTGCCTGTGAATTACTTTTATTTACTATTAGTGTTTTGCACGGCGCCATCCGTTTGGTCACCTGGGCACCACATATACCTTGTGGTTTTGAGACCGTGGCAGTGCGGATGGGATTTGGACTTTGTTCTGACTTGTACCTAACACTTTCCATTGAAGCAAGTTTTAGGGTGAAAGCCTCAAAATTTTGGTTTGGGCTGCAGAGATGTTTCTGTGTCACTGGTAACCCGTTATTTGTTCCTCAGAGTAAACTGTGTGCATTCTGAAATGTTATTAAACCGCGTTCATTCGTGTCTTGTACGTCCTAACCCTTTCCGTTGCCGCCATTTAAAGCATAAAGCCCCCAAAAAAGGTTGTTGGTCTGTTTCTGTGTCACTGATAACCCGGCATTTGTTCCTCCGAGTAAACTGCATACAGGAAAATCTCTTTATTGTCTCAGCGGTGGTCTTTATGTCGGATTTGTGTCACTCTTTCCTCCGCAGACGTTTTTAGCACAGAGCGACAAGGTTTTGGGGTCGTATGTCGCCGTGACCTCTTTTTCCATTGGCACCTTTTCAGCAAGTGTGGTAATCCGTTTCTATGTAGGCACCTCTGCCGATCAATGTTAAGCAGAAGGAACTTGTATTAAACAGGGAGGAGCTGTTCCTGCGTCTGCTCCTGAAATCTCGGCATTGTAATTGAACTCTTTTATTCCATTCTTCAAGGCTGTTGCTGTTTGTATTCTGTGTGTGCCATTGAAATCCCCCAATCCTTTGTTTTTATGCCCTCCTCCTTTTTTATTTTTACTTGAAAGGATGAAATCTGCCTGTGTCTGCTCAAAACTTTCATTCTCTCTCTCTCTCTCCATGGTGGGATTGCGACAGCTTTGAAAAACGGTGTCACGCTATGAGAAAGGACGTTCCCTGCGCTTCTCCGGTTGGGGGGGAGGGGGGTCGAGCAAAAAAAAAGCTCCGTGCCTTCCTGATGTTGTCATAGAGTGGAGATAACGTCGGCCGCACCTTTTGTGTTTACATTTACCTTTTGAATCACGGGAGCACCTTTTGCTAGCGTGCGCCTGTGACCCCAAAACTGGCACGCGGCTGGCTAACGCGCGTCACCCTTTGTACGGCCGCTGTTATCGCTCACACCTTTTGTTCTGTCCCCCTTTTTTCCACCTGTACTATGCACGTGACTGGACCCAATTGGCACTGATTTTGCCATTCTTTTTTTGGGGGGGGGTGTATTTTGGGGACCCCCCTTTTTTGGGGCACCCCCTTTTTAGGACAACCCCCTTTTTGGGGACCCCTCTTTTTTGGGGACCCCTTTTTTGGGGGACCCCCTTTTTTGTGGGACCCCCTTTTTTTGGGACCCCCTCAGATGTAAAAGATTTTTTTTGTCACTAGTGTTTATTGCAGGATTAATAAAGATGTTATTAAAGGGTGTGTGCTAATAAAGATGATATGTGGAAGGAAAACAACAAAATGTGATTTGTCTTTGTGTATTTATTCCTCATCCTTCTCTATTGGTGCTGTCTCTCTTGCCCTTCTCTCTGCTTTACTCCTTTCTATCTCTAACCCCATTTCTTCCTTCTCCTTTTATCTTTACCCCCTTTCATTTTATCCCCCCCCCCTT
>NW_017310118.1:7948-9224 GCF_000935625.1 Nanorana parkeri
CCTCCCTGCTTAACACCCCCCTCCCTGGCTTAACCACCACCTGCTTAACACCTGGCTTAACCCCCACCACCCTCAACTCTACCCACCTTCCTCAAACGCCATCCTCTCCCCGTCAAGAAGGGCTTGAGTCTCATTGGGAAAGTGGAATAAGGCCTCCTCCAGGTGGGCTTAAGCTACCTTCAGGAGGGGCTTAAGGCCTCCATAGAGAAGAGCTTAAGCGGGGGTGGTCAAGGCCTTACGCTTAAGGCAGCTTCTGGAACAGCTTATGGGTCTCCGTTGAGAAGAACTTAAGGCCTCCTTCGGGAAGGGCTTAAGGCAGCTTCACGAACAGCTTAATGGCCTCCTTCGGGAGCAGCTTAAAGGCCTCCTTCGAGGGAGAGCTTAAAGGCCTCCTTCGGGAAGAGCTTAGGGCCTCCGGAAGATGCCTTAAGCCAGGAGTGCCCAAACTCTGGCCCAGCGGTGGTGGAACTACAAATCCCATGAGGCTTAGCAGGAGTCTCACAGCTACAGACATGACTCCCGTAGAGAGCTACATCATGGGATTTGTAGTTTCAACACCGCTGGAGGGCTGGAGTTTGGACACCCCTGCCTTAAGCCCTTCCCGAAGGAGGCCTTAAGCTTTAGGCAGCTTTGGGAACAGCTTAAGGCCTCCTCAGAGAAGAGCTTACTGGCCTCTTTCAGAGAAGTGCTTAAGGCCTCCCGAAGATGCCAATCTTTTGGTATGTTTTATCAAATTACCCAAAATCTTCAGAATATGTTGGTATAGATAGAGTCTTGTATTGGGGGAAGTTTGGGGGAAATCGATTAACATCTAAGTTGTTTTATGTACGTTAAGCCACGTTAATTTTAGGATCCAGAGCGCCTCCAGGTGGTGCTGGAGCTAGCCCTGCAGTTCCAGTGCTCACCTGCGGGTGTCTCCCAGCACTTAGCCATCACCTGGTGCTTCCTGGGAGGGTATTTAAACCCTCCCTGCAGTCAGGACGATGGCTCAGTATTGTTTCCTGTTTGTCCTGAACCCAAAACCCTGTTTGAACCTTGTTACCTGTGAGTCATGAACCATGTTTGAACCTTGTTACCTGTGAGTCCTGAAACCTGTTTGAACCTTGTCACCTGTGAGTCCTGAACCCTGTTTGAACCTTGTCACCTGTGAGTCCTGAACCCTGTTTGAACCTTGATACCTGTGAGTCCTGAACCCTGTTTGAACCTTGACACCTGTGAGTCCTGAACCCTGGTTGAACCTTGATACCTGTGAGTCCTGAACCCTGTTTGAACCTTG
>NW_017310118.1:9384-22910 GCF_000935625.1 Nanorana parkeri
TACCTGTGAGTCCTGAAACCTGTTTGAACCTTGTCACCTGTGAGTCCTGAACCCTGTTTGAACCTTGTCACCTGTGAGTCCTGAACCCTGTTTGAACCTTGATACCTGTGAGTCCTGAACCCTGTTTGAACCTTGATACCTGTGAGTCCTGAACCCTGGTTGAATCTTGTTTCCTGTGAGTCATGAACCCTGTTTGAACTTTGATACCTGTGAGTCATGAACCCTGTTTGAATCTTGTTTCCTGTGAATCCTGAACACTGTTTGAAGTCCTGTTTCCTGTGTCTTTTGTTTTCTGTCCTCAGCCTTGTTGTTGGTTGTTGCTGTTAGTCTGCTGTGTATATTAAACAATCTATACATATATAACATACTTGCCTAGTCCCTGTAATATACTTGCCTAGTCCGTGTGGTCACACGTGTTTGGTCTGCCTGTGTGATTACCTGCGCAGGTGTGGGGTCACCTGTGCCAGTATCGCTGACAGTTAAACTCCCCGAAAAAGAAGCTTCATGACACTCATTTGCCTTGTGGGAATCCTAAATCCATGAAACTTCGAGGATAGGTTTGGGAAGCTGAGAACGAAGGTCATGCGAAGTTTCAAGGCAATTGATTGAGGTTTAGGCACATTATGGTACATTAAGCTCTTTTTACATTAAGCTGTTTTAGAAAAGGAATAAAATAGTTTAATGTGGATAACTTTTGGTATGTTTTATCAAATGACCCAAAATCTTCAGAATATGTTGGTAAATATAAAGTCTTGTATTGGGGGAAGTTTGGGGGAAATCGATTAACATCTAAGTTGTTTCCTGTACGTTAAGCAATGTTGAGCTCCACAAAAAAAAACAAGCCTAACGCCACTAATTTGCCTTGTGGGAAACCCAAAATATTTTGGAATTATATTTATTCTGCGACAGTCAACAACCTGAGGAGTAGGATCTGTTAATGTAGAGAATACATGGCAAGAAATCTTGTTACAATCTATCTACCCATGTATCTATCTATCTATCTACCCATCAACCTATCAACCTTTCTATTATCTATCTATCTTTCTAACCATCAACCTTTCTATTATATACTGTATCTACCCATCAATCTTTCTTGTATATCTATCTATCTATCTATCTATCTATCTATCTATCTATCTATCTATCTATCTATCTATCTATCTATCTATCTATCTTTCCATCTACCCTTGAACCTATCAACCATTCTATTGTCTGTCTGTCTGTCTGTCTATCTATCTATCTATCTATCTATCTATCTATCTATCTGTCTTTCTATCTACCCATCAACCTATCAACTGTAATATTATTATCTATCTATCCATCCATTCATTTACATACTTATATAGGGCAGCAGATTTGTCATCTTTAATTATTCTATCTACATAGGATGAGAACAATTACATAGGTCTGCTGCCCCCCCTACAGGTCATTACTTTTGCTAATCCACACCTTATTCTTTTATTAACCTGTCCTTACACCGCTCAACACTAGTGGCCGCTGTAGCGCATCTTCAGCACTCATGGTGTCGCTACCCTCATCTCGGTCTTGCAAAAGCTGCCATCAGCAAAAACTCCACTAGTGGCCGCTAAAGAGCTGACGTTACTGCTCAAGGTGACGGCTCTGCTCTCCATGGAATATTTAGATACATTTTGTTTTGACTTAGGCTGCAGGAAAGCAGGTGACATCAAGGTCGCTGCTCGACAGAAATGATTTGATTCAAATATCTATCTATCTATCTATCTATCTATCTATCTATCTATCTTTCCATCTACCCTTGAACCTATCAACCATTCTATTGTCTGTCTGTCTGTCTGTCTATCTATCTATCTATCTATCTATCTATCTATCTATCTGTCTTTCTATCTACCCATCAACCTATCAACTGTAATATTATTATCTATCTATCCATCCATTCATTTACATACTTATATAGGGCAGCAGATTTTCCATCTTTAATTATTCTATCTACATAGGATGAGAACAATTACATAGGTCTGCTGCCCCCCCTACAGGTCATTACTTTTGCTAATCCACACCTTATTCTTTTATTAACCTGTCCTTACACCGCTCAACACTAGTGGCCGCTGTAGCGCATCTTCAGCACTCATGGTGTCGCTACCCTCATCTCGGTCTTGCAAAAGCTGCCATCAGCAAAAACTCCACTAGTGGCCGCTAAAGAGCTGACGTTACTGCTCAAGGTGACGGCTCTGCTCTCCATGGAATATTTAGATACATTTTGTTTTGACTTAGGCTGCAGGAAAGCAGGTGACACCATATTAAGAAGGCACTCCAATGGGGGCAAGCCATATTAAGGGGTCATTCCGATGGGTTGAACTTGATGGACCTGTGTCTTTATTCAACCTCAAACTCTATGTAACTATGCAACTGGACTTGCTGTATTTTTCTTGAAGATATTTCACTGGACATCCGACCAGCTTTCTCAATTCAGAATGACTTGTACAAAACATTCCCTGGGAATAAATATGGTGAATGTCACTCCAATCTGCATAATCTGTCACAGTGTTCATTGCATTTCCAGAGCTACCGCTCTGGAACGCACACGCTTTCGGTGGGAACAAGCCCTAAAAGAGGCTGCAAACTTTAAGGGGCAACAGAGAATTTTTCCTGCAGAAAACATTAGAAATCCAGTAGGTCCAACTGTGGAAAGATCGTGTGGCACCTTTACAGTCCCAAAACACCAGAATAGGCCAGGAGAGGTGGCAGGAGCTGGTAATGGTGGTGGGTATGATTTTTTGGGGGGGAAAGGAGATGACAAAAGTTTAGTCTGGAGCATCAGCACCAAGGGTTTTATAGTCACTGGTAATCCAAAACTATTAATTTTAATGAAAGTGAGCCGGTCTACACTGTCAGAGGACACGTGGATTCCCCTCCTCATTAGACATGTGAGCTGCAGAAAAATTTGGTTCAATTCGGATATTTCGTTACTTCGGGATTCGGATCTGAAATGCAATTCTGTACAGGTTTCGAATTCGGACGAAATCCGAATTTTCATTAGTTTCGGATGAGTTTACAAACTTTCGTTGCAAATATCCCCAGAAAACCATCTACAGATATTCTTACTAAAGCTGAAGCTCCCAGACACTAGACTTATGTCAGATCTTGGCTCACTCATCTATATGTAGGATTATGGGGAGATATTGTAGCTGTCTAAATAGATACATTGTTAGTGTTATATAGCCCTTTACCTGAGAACTCTATGCGTGCTTGTAGCACAGAAATAGATACTGCTAGCAATAAAATACGCAAAAATACTTTCCATAGACAACAGTGGGAGCAGCAAAATATGTCCTAAGCTATGCTATGTAACCTGTAGTCATGAGTTTGAAGATGTTTACCTTAGTAACAGCCATCATTGATTATGTCTGCTCTGCGTGACTTTGCACGACCAATATGATCCCCTTCAATAATGTTACACATCACCAGTGCAAATAGCAGTAAATAGGTTCCGTGACAAGAATCATTAAACAACAGGATACCGACCACATACCAGGCCCCTGACAATGCCTTAAAACTCCTAATTTAGCAATGTAACATGTGTGGAAGATGGCCTTCAAGTGCGTGTCAATTCTTCAGTGGTTAGTTTTCATATACACTCTTGCCACCTAGCGAAAAACATGAAACTCTCACAGCTCTATGTGCCCCACCTTGGTGAAATGGCCCACATCACATTAAGGATTAGGGTCATTTCCAAAACTGCTGTTCCAGGGAGCAGGTAGAGTTATATGTGATTGGTGGTATGCAGTGGCGTAACAACCGGGGGGGGGGAGCAGTGCAGCTTCCCCGGGCACAGAGATGGGGGGGATGCCGGCCGCCGGGCAGGAGAACAAACGGAGGAGAAAATTATTGGAACAGGCAGATAATAGGGCATAGAATAGAACATAATTTAACTTGAAACTTTCAAGGTCAACGATGTTTTATTCTATGTTTTATAGTGACGCTGTATTACTTGTACTTTCTGGAGGACAGTATTCATAAAGCCTCATAGCATAGAGAACTACAAGGCCCAGCATGTCCTAATTGTCCCTGTACACCTCCCACATATCACCCAAGGAACTACTGTAGGAGACATGCATCCTGGAACTTCTAGTTCCCTGGGTGATATGAGGGGAAGTTGTACAAGGACAATAAGGGCATGCTGGGACCTGTAGTTCCCAGGGTGATATGTGGTGTACAGGGATAATGAGGACATACTGGGACTTGTAGTTGTACAGCCTCGGCATATCACCTAGGAAACTACAAGTCCCAGCATGCCCTCATTGTCCCTGTACCCCCCCCCCCCACATACACATATCACACAGGGAACTACAAGTCCCAGCATGCAGTGGCGTCACAAGGGGGGTGCGGCCCGCACCTGGGTGCCACCATTGGAGGAGGTGACACCAAAATCCAAAATGACTGACAGTTATTTTGGTGTCACCCTCTCTAAAAAGTCAGACACTCTGTCATGGACCGAGAGCCTGACAGTGTCAGTAGAGAGGAAGGGACCCGGCGGCATACCTCATCCCGCCGGGTGAAAGTCCCCACCTTCTCAATAAGATGGCCGCCGGCAGGCATTAATCAGATGTCCGCACATGCGCGATGTGACGTCACGTGCACACACGATGATGGCACGGCGGGGTGACACCCGGTCTCAGGACGCCCCTGCCAGCATGCCCTCATTGTCCCTGTACACCCCTATGGTGGGGATCTGCTTCCTATAGGGGAAATGTAGTGGGGGTTTAATGCCTATAGGGGGGATGGATGGGATTAAAGGAGAACTATGGGGTTAGGGCTTTTCCCCATAGTTCTTCTTAGGGTAACGGGAGGACACAAACTAGCGTCCTCCCGTCACCCTAAGCTCAGTATACCGCGAACTACAGCTTTCAGTATACTGAGATGCCGCAGAATACCGTGAGCTACAGCTCGCGGTATACTGAGAAGCCGCAGCTAAAGCGGATCCCGACAATTATGTCTGGATCTGCCCAGCTGCGACCCTTTACATTTTCTTTACAGGTTTGGTTGCCGTAAGATCCTGCACTTGCAAGATCCAAGACCTCACAATGCCTGTTTACAGCGTTGGCTGCCCATCTCCTCGTCCTTTCCTCTGCCTGCACCCACCCGCACAGCCCTGGTGAGATACGCACAGCAATGGTGAGATCCCGCAGAGTCCTGGTCAGACCCCGCACAGCTTCCTGAGACCCCACACAGCCTCCTGAGATGCTGCACAGCCCTGGTGAGCAACACAGAGTATATAGCGTCATATTATTCTGCATTGCTGTATAATGTATTGCTGGGATTTGTAGTCCTCTATAGCCATTTGTGATTCTCCATTGCTGTATAATGTATTGCTGGGATTTGTAGTCCTCTAAAGCTGGGGCCATTCTGCATTGCTGTGTAATGTTCTGAATGTATTGTATTGAATTTCCCTTAGAACCAGAGGAACAGGATGGATGAGGTGGTGATATAATGGTTGTGGGGGCGCAAAATTGTGTTGTGCCCCGAGCGCCCGTAACTCTGGTTACGCCACTAGTGGTATGGATAGTACCATAACTTACCAGAAAACTGTAGTGGTCCTGGCAACAAATGAAGCCGCTTCTGAGGGCAAGGTGTCTGCAAGGACAGTGAAGCTTTGCAATAATTAATGAGAGCTGACATTTATGGGGAGTCTGAGGTCTTAAGTGGTTCCACAACCTCCATCACAAAGGGAATCCTAATGATGTTAGTTTTTCCCCAAATGTCTACACAGCATTCATCAGGCCTCCCAGTGCTTCCAGAGCATGCAACATGATTTCTATAGGTGGGCCCAAGTATGCAGGACACCCCTTTAGCATCTCAGCCCCCAGTCCCAGGATGGCTTTCAGGCCCAATATCACATGGGGCCTCCTGCTCCTAGAGGTGCATGTGATCACTACACCTTCCTGGCCAAGGTCCTGTCCTCACAGCTCCCCTTTCATACAAGTAATGCCGGCCTTTTCTATGGGGGGCTTACTGGCGCCTATTAATGAGACCCATGACTAGCCAGCAGAACTGCATATTTGTAGTTATACTTTATCCTATGTGTGAGGATTCGCTCCAAATGGTAGCACATTAAGGAGACCTCCACTCGCTTTTCACTTTTTAAGGACTTCTTTGCCCACTTTTATTTACTCACAAATTGAAAGAAACGTCCACACAGGTGTTCCCTCGCAGGGGTTTCCAAACACAAAGTACAGTTTTCTTAAATAAAAAAAACATTTTCCTGTCTCACCGACTTCAGGTAGGTCCTTTAACAAAAACGTCTTGCCACTCAGGCTGTATTCAAAACGCTAGCCACACAGGCTTGTCCCTTGTCCTCTTGACACACTGGAGGACTGCTACACAGGCGGATTGCCACACAGGCTGCTCTCCTCCCCAGTTCCCCAGACACACAGTCTGGTTCTAGGGTGGGGCCGTTCTCTTAGGAGGCTGGGACTTCTTGTTACCTCCAAGCCTCCAGCCCTCTTAGCATTTCCCCCTAGAGGAATAACTTCAGTAATACAATTGAACACCGACATCCCCATCTGCCTGCTGCCATATATGGAACAAATTAAAAAGAAAATAAGTAACTGTTCTTGAAGCAATGGCAAAAAAATTACCCCTGAAACACTAAACCCATGTGCCTTTTCACCCTGCAAAATATATACATGCAGCACCTAGGGTTGCCACCTGTCCGGGATTCACTCGGACCGTCCGGGTTTTGAATGCTGTGACCAGATTTCAAGGCAACTGAAACCCGGACACAAGATGTCAGGTAGAAAGGGGGCGGTGGGGACCAAGACAATGTTTACCCAATAAATATATTAAAGATGGTCTTGTGTGTCAGTAATTGTAAAAATCTAGAAAGTGGCCACAGCCTGAGCAGAAAAGCTTGTCCCCTGCCAGAATCCTGCAGAGAGGGACCTTTCCTCTCACTGGGTAAACAGTGGTCATTGAAAGTTGACCACTGTTTGTCATAAAATACACTTGCAGTACCCCCTCAGCTTTAAGCTATAATAGATGCTCCATTCATAATATTATGGAAATTATTCTGCAATAGGACGGTATGGCTTTCTATTTCCCAAGAAAAACTTTTAGAGAACAACATATTACGACAGGTAATTAGGCAAAAACATTATAGCTCTAATACCTACCAGGTTCCCCGCCCTCAGTTCTGTGGAAATGTGAGGTGGGAGGAAAAGCAGATATCCTATAACTATACAACGGAGGCTGTGATGTGTCAATAGCTGCAAGACTCTGTACAGGTGAGTACCATCATAATATCTGTTGGTGTACATAAGGGGGGGGGGGGCAACTACTTAGCATGCAAAGCAGAGGGGCGCAAAGTCATCCCGAGGGTAACAGAGACATTAAAATGTATCAAATGGCAATTCTTTAAAAAAAATTAGAATAGAGGAAGGAAGATTAAAAACTCCTCCTTGCCGCATTAAGAGATTTCCCTGCACTTCCTGATATGTGTGTGTGTTTGGGTTTATGTACAGTATTTTAATTTTTAGTTCATATATGTAGTACATTTTGGATATCATTGCATGGTGCACCATATTTGAAGCACCGTGGGAGGTTTAGAATAGTTACTTTTACAGAGCGAAGGGAACTTAGACCAAAACGAAGGAAAATCTTCTAATGGGGGGCTCCAGTTTCAGCAACAACCATAAAAGAGGGAACTTTCCTCACTTTCGAGATATTACCTTTCACTTTCTATTGTGTCTACAGGCAGGGACGTTGCTAGACCCTGGCACCGATGGCACATGCCCTAGGTCTTCTGCTGAGTGCCTGTTGCCTTCTGCTTAGTACCCTGAGTTTTTTTTCTGAGTCCCCCTGGTCTTCTGCTGAGTGCCCCATGTCTAATACAGAGTGCCCTAGGTCTTCTGCTCAGTGCCCCATGTGTAATGCTGAAAGCCCAAGGGTCTTCTACTGAGTGCCAATGTCTAATGCTGAGTGTCCCACGTCTTCTCCTGAGTGCCCCAGGTGTCCCTTGCAATATTACATAGTTACATAGTTAGTCAGGTTGAAAAAGACACAAGTCCATCGAGTTCAACCTATAGAAATACGGAGAAAAAAAAAAAAAGAAGAAAAGCCAAAACAGAACACTATGCCCACAATTACCCCCTGTTGATCCAGAGGAAGGCAAAAAACCCCATATAAAGCACGGTTCAATTTGCTCCAACAGGGGAAAAAAATTCCTTCCTGATCCCATAAGGCAATCGGATATTCTTTTGTTGAATAGCCCAGGGAATCTGCTGGATGCAACATGTTTTCTGCTAAGTGTCCCATGTCTTCTCCTGAGTGCCCCAGGTGTCTTTTGCAATAATGGTTGTGATTAAATATGATCCTGTAGACCAGGGGTGCCCATTAGGTAGATCATGATCTACCGGTAGCTCTCAAAGCTGATGCTGGTAGATCAGGAAGGGTGTGAATGGCGGCCCCTTTATTCCATTTTGGTATATTTATTTAGCTGTGCACACATGATTACCTATTAGCCTGAGTTTGCTGAGCCAAGCTCCCTGACACCTTTCTGGTGGATACTGGGGGTTGAAGTGCTATGTATTACATCAAAGAATATTAGTTTACACAGCCTGTTGCAAAATACAGCAAGATGAGCAAGGAGAGAGAGGAGAGACAGACAGGAGAGAGAGCGGGGAGAGCCAGCCAGGGAGAGAGCAAGGAGAGACAGCCAGGAGAGAGAGCGAGGAGAGACAGCGAGGAGAGAGAGCGAAGGAGGTTTTTTTTTTTTTTTTTTCTTTGGTAGATCCCATGTAGCTCGTCATTTGAAAAGTAGATCTTAACGCAAAAATTGTGGGCACCCCTGCTGTAGACGAACATGCTTCACTCTTGGACATCCATTCCTTCCTCCAGTAGTATCAGCATTTCTCCCTCACAATTCTTTAGAATGATGTTATGTAGAGTGTAATCTAGAGAGAATCCGGCATTTATAATCTACTATTTGGTTTCTGCACAATGCACACTTCCATTTCACTAAACAAATGAATGTCCGTTGATTAATGACGACATATATTATATGCACGTTATGCTTTTGGAACATCGTTTTTATTCAATTATTTATTTAGAAGATTTTTTTTATTAATATGAGTCTATCAAAGGGCCAATGAGAAACAACATCACCTACTAGTTATCATGGTATATAGACCAAACCCTCCAGAACATTATAGTCTGGGTGCCTGGCTGTGACCGAGATGTTTTAGGATTCTAGAAATGTTCCTGCCTACAGTACAGAAAGTGCAATGAAATCTCCCCTATGGGACACAGAAGGCAAAAAAAGACAGGGGGTTGAACCCTTCTCCATTCTATGCAAAACTAAAAAAAATAAAGGTTTTGTTTTAGATAAACTTCACTTTTTTATACTAGAAAACCCTCAACATTTCCTTCTAGTTCTCCGGGTGTTTTTGGACCCCGGAAATGCCCCCAACAAGAGCGACTGGCACTCTACAGGCTGTTGGCATCTATAGAGTAAGTGCCGCCCACTACTTACACAGGATTGCATAATGATCTGTCCTCAATCATATGAAAAAATGGCACAAAACTCACAGATGTGTATTGTGGAGTCTCCTATCAGACGGAGCATTTTGTGACATGATTCCATTAGAAGACCTTGGCTTAATGGAGGTTTACAACTGATATTAGCAGGCTCTGGCCTAAGGGTCATCTTGGGAATGGAGTTTAATGACACCGGGCCTGTCTACATCTGTAGTCTCCTCTCCCTCACAGACATAAAATTTACATATGATTATACTGGGCAAATTCCCCCAAAACCATACTAAAGGAGTATGGGCTGAGGGCAGGGCCGGCCTTAGGCCTTTAGGCGCCCTGTGCGAGAAAGCTTTACAGCGCCCCTCAGTGGCCACACCCCTCAGTGGCCACACCCTTTAGTGGCCACACCCATGAGGGCACCTGTAACAAAAGGACTGTCCTCCGTGTGTCTTTGAGAAGAAATGTTGTGTCATGTTGTGGTCAACAACTAGGCCCAATGTGAGGCAAGGCCTCCAATACTCAGAAGCTGGTGCTGATAAGTGTTTCAGGCAGCCAGAGGTGACCAAGTTACTATAGATAGGCAGTAGAATGGATCCAAAGACCAGAGATCTACTTGGTGCCTTAGGATAAGGAGCGGCAGTGGGATGGTGCTTTCTCTAGTCTGAATGGTGGGAGAGAGACAATGAAGCACTCCAATTAGTGGATGATGTCAGTGCTCAATCCCTCAGATTTAATTGTTACGCAATAAGATGGCGGTGCCAGAGATTTTTACAGTGAGGTAGCTCCCGGGGCTTTAGACCGACGTTATTCACTAAGTGAGCTTTCAGAGACAGGATTACACTGTGCCATAGCGCTGTAGCTGGACAGTGCTTAGCCACTGACTAACATGGTATAGAAGGGTTCAGGCTAGCCTTGCCATATGCAGAGGCATGTTTACTACATAGGTCTTCACAGATTGGGTCACACCAGAGGCTGTGCCACAGCTCTGGACCTAGAGAGCTCTCTGTGGCTAACACAGTATTCAAAGGTCTGGAGGTCACAGTCCAGGCTGGTCCCTCAATCTTTCAGTCCAGCGGGACATTGGGAGCATTTCTAGATGGGCCTAAAGTTTCAAAGAGAACCAAGTTGCTCTTCAGTAGTAGTAGTTTTTGTCTAGACTGTTCAATCAACTCCCTGAATATGTGGAGAGCAGTGGAATTGATCCAAGTCACCTCTAGCCCATATGTGTCCCATTGTTGTGTACCCAAAAACCCCATGATAGATCCATTAGCAACAACATGAACAAACTATAGAGACCACTGGATAAGGACAGTAGGTGGGTGGAGGTCAAGTTCCGGAGACAGGTAGCTGAACCATGTAAGGAACAGAGTATTAGGAAGTCTACCCATGAGCTAGCATATCATAATAACAATATGCCTGTTAGTTTATATGCCTGTTTATATGAGGGGTTACACTTTGGAGTTGCCAGTGTTGTTGCAGGGTGTGTCCCTTTGGTTCCAGGGGAATAAGTGCTGTAAGGAAAATGGGGACAGAACAGTACACTGTTGCCCAGGAATGTGCTGGTGAAAGTAGGGAAGACAGAAAAGGTTGTAAATACCATGAATGTCAAATAGCGGGTAGAGAAAAATGAAATGATATTCAAACCAGAAAGACAGGTTACTGATTTCTAATAAAAACTAGAGGCATAGCTAAGGCCCCGTTTACACCAGGGTGCATCGTGAACACACGTCAAATGTGCACAAATGTGCGGGCTTCTACGTGCAATAATGTTACATGCACAAAACAGAACAAGCTTGGGTTCCCCTTGCTGGGTAAAGGGACCCCAAACACAGGTGAACAGACACGGTTTTCCCACCCAGGGCGCTCGTACGAATGCATGGGATAAAAGCTACGGAACAGAGAATCCTATTTTTTTCATACAAGTTTTATAAATGTTTCCAAACAACATATACAATGACATTATCCAAAAGTATACCGTACATCTGTATCATAAGGCAGTGTTATAATGCTCATAAAAACAGTGCTAAAAGTGTAAAAAAAATGTATTCTTGACTTTTGATGATTTTATGGTCAGCGGGGTCCCTAGCAAATTCACCAGCTTTGGTGGCAGCAGCGGGGGGTGATGGTGGGGTATGATGCACAAAACCAGGGGAAAAAGGCAGGTGGGTGAGCGGAGCCTCTGCATTATAGCCCCAGCTACCGTCCAGTGATGTCACTGGTTGTCAGGAGCTGCGTGAGATGCCAGAAGGAGCAACCCGGCTTGATAAGAGCTGGGTGGGGAGATGTGTATGGCCCTTACACATCTCTCCGCCTGGCTCTTAACAAACTGGGATGCACTGACTGTAAAGAGGGCATTGGGCATCATAGTGGCTTTGGCACTCTGCCTGCTACCCCCACCCCCTCCATGTGACAGAGCTGTCTCATCCTGTGCCTCAGGCAACCTCATGGGCCTAGGTACCATATATATGATGCTTGTTCTATTATTTCTTTACCTATTGATTGACCTATTGATTGGTTGATTAGGCAAGTACAGTTATTTCTGTATTATGTTACTGTCTGAGTATGGTAATGAACTCTCTGTGTCCTCAGGTCCCATCCAGAATGAAGGATCTGGTGACTTTGCTTTTGCTGGGGTCATTGGATCTGTTTCGGTGCTGCAGCCCTCAACCTGGATGTAAGTATAATACAAAGGTTAAAAAGCAAATAATAAAGAAAGTCCTGGAGCAAAAGGCAAAAGAATAGGCGAAAGGACGGCATGACAGGGTAGGCAGGCAGTCAGGTAGAGAAAGGGTTAAGTTAGCCTAAGGAAGGTGCTCGGGTGTCACTTACCGTGATTGGCTGGGTCAAGTGGTCCAGGAGGAGCATCCAGGGTGGTTAGAGCAGGAGGAGGGGTGAGCCAGGCAGTTGGGAGTCAGCACAAGGTCAGTTCACTTCTGCAGCTTTCCTTATCCACAAAAAAGATTTAGAAAATGTCAGATCTCTCTGGCCTATTTGCTCAATTACAAGCAGCTGCAGATGCTAATGGCTCTGCATGGCTGCAGACTTAAATTCAAAGCTTGCTGCAGCCTTCTCAACCACAGCAAGGACGTAGGGCACCACGCGCTAGGTGGTCCAGGCCTCCTGAGCGCTTTTCCCCTGCTCATTCACAAGTTTCTGGGGGCTCAGCGCCGCCTTAGGAGCCCCTCTAGGGACCCTCCAGAACCTCCATCTAAGCGCGCTCCTGCGCTTCCAGATGCTAGGCCTGGGAGGAATCCTCGGCATAGGCAGAGCCCAAAGGAGCTGGGTGCTTCTTCCATGCCTCCCATCCCCCCCTCCCACCCTTCACACACTCAGGCCAAACCTGGATGTAAGTATAATACAAAGGTTAAAAAGCAAATAATAAAGAAAGTCCTGGAGCAAAAGGCAAAAGAATAGGCGAAAGGACGGCATGACAGGGTAGGCAGGCAGTCAGGTAGAGAAAGGGTTAAGTTAGCCTAAGGAAGGTGCTCGGGTGTCACTTACCGTGATTGGCTGGGTCAAGTGGTCCAGGAGGAGCATCCAGGGTGGTTAGAGCAGGAGGAGGGGTGAGCCAGGCAGTTGGGAGTCAGCACAAGGTCAGTTCACTTCTGCAGCTTTCCTTATCCACAAAAAAGATTTAGAAAATGTCAGATCTCTCTGGCCTATTTGCTCAATTACAAGCAGCTGCAGATGCTAATGGCTCTGCATGGCTGCAGACTTAAATTCAAAGCTTGCTGCAGCCTTCTCAACCACAGCAAGGACGTAGGGCACCACGCGCTAGGCGGTCCAGGCCTCCTGAGCGCTTTTCCCCTGCTCATTCACAAGTTTCTGGGGGCTCAGCGCCGCCTTAGGAGCCCCTCTAGGGACCCTCCAGAACCTCCATCTAAGCGCGCTCCTGCGCTTCCAGATGCTAGGCCTGGGAGGAATCCTCTGCATAGGCAGAGCCCAAAGGAGCTGGGTGCTTCTTCCATGCCTCCCATCCCCCCCTCCCACCCTTCACACACTCAGGCCCCTCCGGCCGCCTC
>NW_017310118.1:25059-25328 GCF_000935625.1 Nanorana parkeri
CGCGGCGGCCTCGCGGAGCAGGCGCCGCGCAGGACACCTCTCTTCTGGCGGGCCCTCCCTAGGACGTGGGAGCGCCCGTGACGTCACCGGCGTGCGCGCCGGCCCAGCGGCAATCAGGGGAATCCCTTTCTGATGTGCCATCCACCTCTGCTGTCCAGGACTCCGGCCGATCCAAGGGTGAGGAGGAACATGACGTCACCGGCGTGCGCGTCGGCCCAGCGGCAATCGGGGGAATCCCTTTCTGATGTGCCATCCACCTCTGCTGTCCA
>NW_017310118.1:28884-30809 GCF_000935625.1 Nanorana parkeri
ATAGGTTACAGAGAAATTGTTGTTTATGGTGATAATTAATGGTGATAATTAATGTTTGAAGTGAAATGATATATTTAAAGATATTTTATAATAAACGGCTGCTACAGCCATTTTATATCCAACCTGGTGTGGTCCATTATTTAAGGTGGGCATGGGTCATGGAGGGGTTAAGGGTTGTAGCCAGCAGTGGGTGGTTGGGTCATAGGACGGCTGTGCCTTACCCTGTCAGGGATTCTACTGGACTGTCCTGGGATTTTAACAAAATGTCCCGCTGCTGGCTGGGTGTTGGAGCGCTTATTCCTGCACTTGACTTCGACTCCTTTGCTGCTCTGTCAGACAGAGTAATCTCCAGCCCGATATGAGCATTATAGTTCCAGCAGAGAGAGACAGTGGCCTGGGATAGGATGGAGAATGTGGACAGTTAAGTCAGTGCTGGAGTGTTGGACCGGTAACATTCTGATTGGAATTAGATAAGTCTGCCTGGATGCCGGTAATTGGTTGGAATTGTTTCTATCTGTGACCTAGCTAGATTTATGTCAGATCTTTCCTCACTCATCTATACGTAGGATTATGGGTAGATACTGTAGCTGTCTGAATAAATACATTGTTATTGTTACCTAGCCATTAACCTGAAACCCTATGCGTGCTCTGAGCACGGAAATGACTGCAGATAATAAAATACTAATAAAATACGCAAAAAATACAATTTCCATAAAGACAAACAGTGGGAGCAGCAAAATATGTCCTAAGCTATGTTATGTAACCCGTAGTCGTGCTATTAAAGTTGTTTACCTTAGTAACAGCCATCATTCATTATTTCTGCTTTGCATGACTTTGCACGACCAATATGATCCCCTTCAATAATGTTACACATCACCAGTGCAAATAGCAGTACATAGGTTCCATAACAAGAATCATTAAACAACAGGATACCGACCACATACCAGGCCCCTGATACTCCTAATTTAGGAATGTACCAAGTATGACCCAATACACTGGACCTGCCACTGGTCATCTGGTATTCTCCTGGACAGAGTACACCCGTAACATATCAATGGTCATGAAGGTCCTCGCCCTCATAGCTTTTTACCAAAACCACACTTCACCATCTCCTAGCACAAGAATGAAAAAGGACAATATACCAATATATAGCAGCTAGCGCTCCCTACACAGACAGTCAACTCTTTATAAACTACTGTACATACTTACAAACCTTCAATTTTGTAGCCAACACCATAGCACATACCAAAGTCCCCATTACTGGCCCTTCTAAGTCAGCTGACCTAAGCAAAGGCAGTTCATGATGGTTACAAAATATTTGGTCCTCATATTCTTGGCTACTGGAGACAGGTGTTGATTTTACTCTGGTGGTTATGGAACCTGTTCTCTGGTTGCCTTTCCCCACACATGCTCAGGCACTGTACCATACCAGCCAACCATGTTGTAAGAGTCGAGTGCCATCTGTGCATGCGCCAACGGCACGTAGCCTCATGAACCAGAACCTCACGAACCAGAACCGCAAATACGCGCCATTGGCGCATGCGCAGACGGCACGATTCAGCAAGGCGGGAAAGCGCCAAGGAGGCGCACAGGAAGTGACCTAGGCCTCAATTATCACTTCCCCTATATAAGCCCAGCCTGAACACTGCCAAATTACTGGAATATCTTCAGTCTCTCCTTGTTCCTGTGCTGTGTGATATCTGTTTGGACTTGTTGTGACCCGGAACCCTTGTGACTACTCTTGCCTGCTTCCTGCCCTTGACTTCGGATTCGTGTATTGACCATTCTTCTGCCTTGCTCTATTGTACTTTGCTGCCTGATTAGGACCGACCACGTCTTGGAACTTGACCATTCTTCTGCTTTGCCCATTTGTACTTTTTGTACAAAGTAAAGAAATACTTTGCTGGACAATGTGTGTTTGTCTG
>NW_017310119.1:0-13248 GCF_000935625.1 Nanorana parkeri
GAGAGAGAGAGAGAGAGAGAGGAGTATACAGAGAGAGAGAGGGAGTATACAGAGAGAGAGAGAGAGAGGGGAGTATACAGAGAGGGGAGTATACAGAGAGATATACAGAGAGGGGGGTATACAGAGAGATATACAGAAAGGGGGGGTATACAGAGAGATATACAGAGAGGGGGGTATATAGACAGATATACAGAGAGATTTATACAGAGAGGGGGGTATATAGACAGATATACAGAGAGGGGGGTATATAGACAGATATACAGAGAGGGGGATATACAGAAAGAATATAATGTAAAAGAAGATGGACAGAGGGAGGGAGGGAGAGGGAGACCTACAGTGAAAAACGTGTGATCTGCTGGCAGCCTCTCGATCACTGTATAGCAGCTCCTATTCATTAGAGTTTCCCAGCTACTATTTCCTGCTTCCTGGTCACATGTTTCCTGTGACATCACAGGGCAATCTGCGGGATAGGAACTAGCCGCTACTCTCAATATGGCCGCCGCTTGCGGCCATATTGTCAAGTCATTGAAGATCTCGAGGAGTTGGAATTTCCGATAGAACACCTGCGGCCCCGCCTCCTTAGCCCCTGACGGAAAGCCCAATCATATCACGTGTCTACACGCGTGTGACAATGACACGTCCCCTCCCGGCTACCGTCCAGTGGTTGCCGCGGTGACGGCTGGCTCCGGGCCCGGTAACGAAGCCATGGGCTTGATCACCGGGATTAAGAACATGACCCCCACGACTGACATTCCGGGCTCAGCTCAAGGCTGCGGCAATGGAGCTTTTATGGGCAGTTTCGGGATCTTTTTGCAGGGCCTGCTTGCTGTGATGGCCTTCAGCATCCTTATGTGTGAGTAAACGAAATGTGTGTGGGTTACATTGTGCTGGCCGGGAATATCCGGGTCATATAACCTGTGTAGTGCACGGCAGCTTGCTATCCAGAAAGTTCTGACATTAGATTAATAGAACCTTGTATTTTATTTTTTGAGACGTGCACCATTGTTACAAATATCTCACCGACGTTAAAGTGGAAATCCGGGCAGTTGTTAAATAATACAATCTTGCCGTAGTCAAGTGACAGCTGGCACTCTGGTCATTTACTGTGCTGGGACTCCTACATCATCATGTACAATGCAGTACCAGCAGTGGGTATTTTTCTGTTCAAAGGCACATTGAAAGTAAAAAATGGTTTACGGATAGGAAAACGCATCAAGTAAGCATTTAGAATATCCTATCTGTGCTTTTTGTTAGTTAGTGACAGGATCTCTTTAAACCCTTCAACAGAAAGAGGGCCTGTTAAAGTTACAAATATTCAAAACTTTAACTGTGAGTATGACACTGGTGCAGTGTTTATAACGCATTTACAATTGGTCATCATTCACAAATACACTATTGCCAAAAGCATTGGGACACCTGCCTTTACACGCACATGAACTTTAATGGCATCCCAGTCTTGGGCCCCGTTCACATTGAGCGATTCGCAAATCGCACGATTTGCAATTTGCGCGATTTGTCGCGCAAATGCTTGCATCAAAAAACATTGAATCGCGGCAAAATCCGCTCCAAAAAGGGTCCTGCTGTAGCGACACGCGACAGCAGGACCCTTTGCCCCATTGAAGAGCGATATCGCGCGGTAAATAGCTGCGATATCGCGGGAATTACCGTGTGATAAATCGCTCAATGTGAACGGGGCCTTAGTCCGTAGGGTTCAATATTGAGTTGGCCCACCCTTTGCAGCTAGAACAGCTTCAACTCTTTTGGTAGGGCTGTCCACAAGGTTTAGGAGTGTGTCTATGGGAATGTTTGACCATTTTTCCAGAAGCGCATTTGTGAGGTCAGGTACTGATGTTGGACGAGAAGGTCTGGCTCGCAGTCTCCGCTCTAATTCATCCCAAAGGTGTTCTATCGGATTGAGGTCAGGACTCTGTGCAGGCCAGTCAAGTTCCTCCACCCCAAACTCGCTCATCCATGTCTTTATGGACCTTGCATTGTGCACTGGTGCACAACAGGAAGGGGCCATCCCCAATGTTGGAACAGGAAGGGGCCATCCCCAAACTGTTCCCAAATAGTTGGGAGCATGAAATTGTCCAAAATGTCTTGTTATGCTGATGCTTTAAGAGTTCCCTTCACTCGAACTAAGGGGCCAAACCCAACCCCTGAAAAACAACCCCACACCATAATCCCCCCTCTACCAAACTTTACACTTGGCACAATGCAGTCAGGCAAATACCATTCTCCTGGCAACCGCCAAACCCAGACACGTCTATCGGATTGCCAGACAGAGAAGCGTGATTCGTCACTCCAGAGAACACGTCTCCACTTCTCTAGAGCCCACCGGCGGCGTGCTTTACACCACTGCATCCGACACTTTGCATTGTACTTGGTGCTGAATGCAGCTACTCGGCCATGGAAACTCCTTCCATGAAGCTCTTTACACACTGTTGTGCCAATCTGAAGGCCACACAATGTTTGGAGGTCTGTAGCTATTGACTCTGCAGACAGTTATTGACTTCTGCGCACTTCAGCTGACCCCGCTCTGTCATTTTACGTGGCCTACCACTTTGTGGCTGAGTTGCTGTTGTTCCCAGTTGCTTCCACTTAAGTACCACTAACAGTTGATCATGGACTATTTAATAGCAAGGAAATTTAACAGATGGACTTATTGCACAGGTGGCAACCTATCCCGGTACCAAGCTTGAATTCACTGAGCTCCTGAGAGCGACCCATTCTTTCACAAATGTTTGTAGAAGCAGTCTGCATGCCTAGGTGCTTGATTTTATAAACCTGTGGCCATGGAAGTGATTGGAACACCTGAATCCAATGATTTGGAGCGGCGTCCCAATACTTTTGACAATATAGTGTATATACCCATACATTTGTGTATGCATGACATTTCCTATAGTGATATTAGACAATTATATTAATCTTCAAGATAATTATTTTCATGTGTTTTACGAATGCACGTCAAACCGCAGTATAACACATTATGAGTGCTCCTCATTGTTTTTGTAATCTTTAGGGAAGGAGAGAAATTTTTTTTTTTTTTTACAATTTCATCTAGCGCTAAACCCTCTTCACCCCACGACTTTTTGTCTGTATCTCCCTGTGCACATGTCCACTAGCTCCCCAATGTGTCTGTGCTGTTAGTCATATATGTTTTATGTTTCACAGGTTTTTCCATGGACACTAATGCTCGCTATGACACATTAACTGTATTGTTTATAGGCTATGTCTAAGATCATGGTAGTATATGATTTGAAACATAACGTTTGCTATATACCTTGTCACTGATTTTGCTGAGTAACTCTAGGCCTGGTTCACACCTGCGTGTCCTGGGAACGCACGTTTCTGTGCATTTGCATGTCCCGGCAAACGCGGCCCCATTAATGGGGTCATATACGCTCCTGCACTATTTTGTGGGATGCGCTATTTCTGCTGCTTTTGTGCGCGTTTGCATGAGCAGAAACCCACGTGACTTGCTGGCCGTGTTTGGGGTGCCATTAGAAATTAACGTGTAGGTGTGAACAAGGCCTAAATGATTGCAGCCTGTGGGCTGCTTGGCAGAGCTGGCGAACAGCAGGATTTCCAAATGGGGCTTATTTCATATTATTACAATGGTAATGCATATGTGTCAAAAAATTTAAATAGTAAAATCAGACAGTGATTCAAAATAAGTATTTGTAACAAGTACAAAGAGAAATTAAGATCCAGTGTCTAAAATGATTATAGTGCTCAAGATAAGGAATACTACATCCCAGGAGACATCACACGTCCACCTTAGTTAATGTCTTTAGTGCTAACCCTTTTCAGTGACGCTCTCATCTTCTCCTGTGACGTAATAAGTAGGTCTTATAACGCTGATCCCTTTGCTGGGCGGGACACCATTCACTGCAGTTGACAAGGATTGCTCGTATGATGGTACAACTGATGTACAGGGCTTGAAAAATCCACTTGTCCGCTCGTCTGTGACGAGAGGAGGGTGGAGCCCGATGAGCAGCTTAGACCATCACATTTTTCAAGGCCTGCTGATGTCGCTTACCACGATGGTTCCTATTTCTAGCTCCATATATAGAGCTCGAATCCCTCTTTTCTTTAATGATCTATAACTGTTTGGACATTAATTCTCGTCAGCTCTGCCCACGATTTGGTATTCTAGATTAAAACAAGCACACACCAATATAAACACATTTTCAAAACCTTTATTTAAAATACTAACAAGAGTATGCAGTGATAGAGTCCAACAATAAGCAGATATAAACACTGCTCGAACTGTGAGCACTACCGAGCAGCTGCACCTCTGTCCACTCCCACGTCTGAGAGAACTCTGCCCTAGGCTCAATTATGTCAATTTAGACCTCATCAGGGGCATGGAGTCTCGGACGCGACTAAGAGCAAGATAAACTAACACTAACCATGACAACATGGGACACTGCTTAAGCTCTGTCTCCCTGCAGTGATGCTTTCTTATCACAGTTAAAACAAAATACACTTCTTAACAAATAAATAATGGACACAAACCATAACCGGAAGGCTGATGAGATTGGATATCCACTTCCACAAACAGATAATGCAATAAGCAACTACCCAGCCCAACCACATAATACTACCATGTAGGGCTGCAACAACTAATCGACATAATCGATTTTGAAAATAATCGTTAGCTGCAGCTCTACTACCATGTCAAGCTCTTTGTGCACCTCCCACAGTAAAACAGAAACGCACAAGGAGTCATATAACCGAACCTCTAACACGAGGTTAGACGTGATGATGTTAGCAGTCTTTAGACCTCTGGAGCCCAGAGGAGAAGATGCTGTGGGGACCAGTCTAGCAGAGGATCAGGTGAGTATATTTTCCCCAGTCATCTTCCAGGACAGCCAATGAGAGGGCTCCACTCGCCTGAAACAGGAAACACATCATCCACGTTAGATAAAAAAGACACTCCCTACAAACTCACCTCAGTTTTTTTTGTTTTTCCTTCGGCCGAGCAGGAGCATCGTAACATTTTGTTGTTTTACTTCAGGCCATCTTGCAAGTTGCAGGGGCCTCCCACACAATGCAGTCTCAGAACCAGGGACAGTGGATCCTGGAGATTGGCATATCTGGGCTTCCGGATCGGACCCCCCCCCCACCCAAAGTTTAGGCCAAGGTTTCCTTCTACATTTGAAGGGTCGGCAACCATCCTCCAAGGCAAGAGTGACTCCAGATGGATATCCCCCTGTGTGTGTCTCAAAATGACATGGGTTATTGTCCTGCTTCCCCGCAAGTAGGACTGCAGCTAATGATTATTTTCATAATCGATAAGTTAAGTTCGATTAATCGGATTTAAAAAAAATGCTCCAGTGATGGACTACTAGTTTGTATTGAGATTGTAGTCCATTACAGGAGCAAGCTTGGAGCGGTGGAAGTAAAAAAAGTGTGGTGTGTAATATAGTACATTATACAGCGGCACAATGCAGAATACCAGCAGCTTTAGAAGAATACGGCAAATCTCAGCAATAGTACATTATACTATATTGTTTTATTGCTGCGATTTGTAGTCCTCTGCAGCTGCTGGTATTCTGCATTGCACTGTATATAATATATTATTGCTGGGATCTGATGTATTCCTCTGTAGCTGGTGTTATTGGAGAGGAGGGGTATGATGCAGGAATAGAGAGGACGGGTATGATGGTGGAATGGGGTGCAGAGGACGGGTATGATGGTGTAATGGAGTGCAGGGATGGAGAGGATGGGTATGATGGTAGAATGGGGGACAGACATTGGGTATGATGGTGGAATGGGGGACAGACATTGGGTATGATGGTGGAATGGGGTGCAGAGGATGGGTATGATGGTGGAATGGGGTGCAGAGGATGGGTATTATGGTGGAATGGGGTGCAGAGGATGGGTATGATGGTGGGATGGGGTGCAGAGGACAGGTATGATGGTGGAATGGGGTGCAGGGATGGAGAGGATGGGTATGATGGTGGAATGGGGGGCAGACATTGGGTATGATGGTGGAATGGGGTGCAGAGGACGGGTATGATGGTGGAATGGGGTGCACTGTGTCGGGTCCCCAAGTTCCAGAGTGCTCGGGGCTCTTGCTTGTCTGAACATTCCCTCCATGTCTGCTTTCTGCTGAACTCCTTGAACTTGGTGTGGGGATTTGAAGACTCATGCTGGGCTGCTCCCTCTCCCCGTCCTCCGGGTCCCCCATCCGCAGCTGCCGGTTAAGCCTGGATGCCAGCTCGTCCCCAGCCATAGTCTCCGTCCCCCTGCTGACACCTGTCGTGCTCTCACATCCCCGGCACCCGTCATGTGATTGCGCCGGGATTGGAGGCTGAACCGCGGCGTGTGTGGGAGCGCGTTCGGTGGGTGTGACGTGCACGGCTTATTTGTGGAGCCGCGAACAGGCAATGTAATAGATAGCCGACTAATGTAAGTTGGCCCAGGTCCCCCACAGCGGTTGTGCTAGGGTCTGGACTTGCAAACATGACTGCTGCTGGCGGGGGTCGGTCCCCTTCGAAGAGGGGGCTTACCGCGCAAGGCTCACTGGATCTCTGGAGGAGGGGGCATGGCATCGGCCAGGTGCTGATCTTTTGGTGAGGCACGGCGGTGGCGTCGTGGGGGAAGTGATGTCACGGGCGCACTTCCAATGAGTCCCTTCCGGTATTCGGAACGCGGTACTAGGGGTACGTTCCAAGTTGGTTCATATGCTCAGTGATTTAAGGAGCAGGTGAAGGGGGACACTGTGGTTTTGGCAGTAGCTGCAAACGCTTGGCCACGCTACAGGACGCTGGGATACATGGTGATACCTGACTGGGTCCACATACAGCCAGGAGGGACGCCAGGAGTGGGCCACGTGCGCAGTCAGCGAACGGGTCACCATGCCTTCAGACGCTGGACCACAGACTGCCTCTCCTGATCTTGGAGACTTGGACACTGGCGCAAAGGTAGGCAAGTTTTTATTGGGGAAATTCTCTCCTGCCTATCCCTGCTTGCGTTGGGGGCCTGCTTTGTTAGGGTAAGCGGGTAACTCTCTGCACTGTCTTCGGGATTTTTTGGTGGTGCACAGGGTGTTGCATACGTACAAGGACACGAGGGCCAAGACGTCCTTTTTTTCTTATTTTACACAGGTCAAAGCCCCAGATGATAAGCCCCTTTTTCCAGCTACAACTTCTCGCCCAAAGGGTAGAATAGGCGCCTCTTGCAACCTCAAGCTGTCGTCATCTTGGTCGAAACCCTTGTGCAAAGGATGTTAGAGGAAGCTGGTATTCAAAGAGTCAGCTGGAATGTTTAGGGTTCTTATGGATACCATGAGGGAGGAAATAGTCTCTACATTTCAGTCTTTCCGGTCTGTAATTCAGAGCAAGGGGCCTCTTTTAGGGGGGGCAGAACAGTTCGGGTCCTTCAGGTGAGGGTTGCTCGACTGTCTACACTGAGAGTGTAGCCAGTGGAGAGGCTCCCAGTGATTGTTCCCGTTCCCCACAGAGGCCAGATGATCAATCTGAGGAAGAATCCGAGGTAAATTTTCAGAAACAGAAAAGGCCCAAATACCTGTTTCCTTCCTTTGAGACCGGGGAATTGTTAAAGGCCATTTGGGATTCCTTAGGGTTGAAGAAAGAAATGACTGAGCTCTCGGTACATGATAAAATGTACAAGGGGCTTTAGACCAATAAAGGCCGCACCTTTCCGGTACACAAATGCCTGCAAGATAGGATTAAATCTGAATGGGAACACCTAGAAAAGAGGATATTCTTTTCATCTAGTCTTAAACGCAGATTTCCCTTTTCTGAGGAGGACGCGGCAATTTGGGAAAAATGTCCGAAATTGGACCCGTCACACTCCAAAGTTTCGAAACAGTCGGATTTGTCTTTTGAGGATACGGGGGTGCTAAAATACCCAATGGACAAAAAGGCGGAATTTTTGCTCAGGAAAGGTTGGGAAGTGACCAGCGCTGGGTGCAAGCCTGGCCTTGCCATCACGTGTGTGGCCAGAACCTTGGACATCTTGCTGGCGCAGCTGCGTTCACACTTGGAAGGTGGTACTGAGAGGGAACAAATCTTGGATTCCCTCTCTGTCCTGAGCAAGGTCGTGTCATATATAGCAGATGCTTCTGCAGAGGCCATTAGATATTTGGCAAGAACTACGGCTTTGATTAACTCATCCAGAAGAGCGTTATGGCTGAAAATGTTGACTGGTGATGCAGCCTCCTCCAAGGCGAAGCTTTGCCGATTGCCCTTTGATTGGGATCTACTTTTTGGGCAAGAATTAGAGACTGTGTTAAACAGGTCTGCAGACAGAAAAGGGGTATTCCCCTGCCCAAGAAGCAAGAAAAGGTTTTTTCATGGGCAAAGGGGACTAAACTTCAGGAAAGGTAAGGGCAGGACCAGCCCAAAAGCTGGGCCTTCAAGAGAGGTAAGGGTAAGAGAGGCTCTTTAACCCCCTTCAACCTGGGCCCACACAAGTGACGCCATGGTCAAGGTGGGCGGAAGGCTGGGGGACTTCCTCCCACGTTGGGCAACACTGTAGGACATCAGGTTCGTCCTGGAACTTAACAAATCAGGGTACAGGACAGAATTGACGGGTCCACCCCCTCCAGATATTTAATCACTCGCCAGGGATCCAGAAAAGGCGAGACTTATGACGGTGTCCCTTCAGGACCTGCTGGATCAAGGGCTGATTATTCAGGTGCCAAAGCAGGAAGGGAAGGGGTTTTGTTCTCATCTGTTTTCAAGGATGAAACCCTCAGGGAAAAGCAGGTTGATTTTGAACCTGAAACCTTTGAACAAGGTGGTGCGTTACCAAAGGTTCCATATGGAGTGAATCTTCTCTTTAAGGGACTTAATACCACAGGGGGCATTCTTGGCAACGATAGATCTCAGGGATGCATATTTGCAGATCCTGATAAGGAAGTCTTCTCAGAAACTACTGCTGTTTGTGGTCCGGGGACCAGCTGGAGTTCTCCATTTTCAATTCAGGGCACTACCCTTTGGACTGCCGTCCGCACCAAGGATTTTTACCGTGCTGCTGGCAAAGGCCCTTTGCCCCCCCTGAGGTTGAGAGGAGTAGGGGTTGTGCCGTATTTGGACGACCTTTTATTTTTTGCCCCTTCGAGGTACCTCCTCCGGCTGAAATTGGAAATTGCCATCAGCTACCTGGAGAGTTTGGGGTGGCTACTGAACAGGGAGAAGTCCCAGCTGGTCCCTTCACAGACTGTGTAATATTTGGGGTACTGGATAGATACTCGCAACAGGTTGATTTCTCTCCCTCCGGGGAAGGTCTCCTTGCTGAGTGCAGAAGCAATGAACCTTTATCTAGCACAGGGGGCATCCTGCAGATCAATCATGATAGTTCTGGGGTTGATTACATCACCAATGCCGGCAGTCTTCTGGGTGCAACTGCATTCCAGGCCTCTTCAGAACTTGCTCTTGAATCAGTGGGGAAGTGAATCCGAGAGTCTCGACAGGGAGTTGATACTAACGGACCCCATCAGGCAATCTTTGCTTTGGTGGACACACGGTCAAAACATCCAATTTGTTTGGATATCAGGCTTGCAGAGGTGCCCCTTGTGAGAAGATTCCTGAAGGCGGCAGGAAGATTGAGGCCACCCAAGGTTAAATGTTTTCCCGCATGGGACCTGTCCGTAGTACTTCAGGGGTTCCTCGGACCAACATTCGAGCCGATTACAGACTGTTCCATCAGGGCACTAACTTTGAAAGTAGCGCTTATGGTAGCTCTAGTGTCTGACAGGAGAGTCAGTGAAATTCACACTTTTTCTATGCTGGAGCCCTATTGCACTATCTTTTCAGACAGAATAGTGCTGCGACCTGATCCAGCCTTCTTAACGAAAGTAGCCTCTACCTTTCATAGGACGCAGGAGATTGTCATACCGTCCTTTTCAACTAACCCAAGGAACAGCACTGAAAGGGGATGGCAGGGCATCGATGTAATGTGATGCATGCTGGAGTATTTGACAAAGACTAGTGACTGGAGGAAGTCGAATAACCTTTTTGTCTTATTCCAAGGACCAAAGAAAAGCATTGGGGGATCCAAAAACACTATAGCTAGGTGGATTAGGGTTGCCATTTCCGAGTCTTACCAATCTCAGGGTAAAAGGTTACCTGAACATTGCACGGCGCATTCCACCAGAGCTTGGGCTACATCTTGGGCGGAAAGAGCAGGGGTAACACCAGATCAGATCTGCAGAGCAGCCACCTGTTCCAGCTTCCAGACATTCATCAGACACTACAGAATTGATCTGCTAGCTCACCCGGACCAAGCGTTTGACAGGAAGGTCCTGCAGGCAGTAGTCCCAACCTAAGTGCGTAAGCATGGTTCTCGCTAATCCTCTCATTGGCTATCCTGGAAGATGACTGGGGAAAACATGAGTTAGTTACCTGGTAACTCTGTTTCCAGGAATCTTCCAGGACAGCAAGTTCCCTCCCGATGTCAAAATGGAGGAGGTGCTAGACCCGAGAGTTCAGGTGACAGGAGCATTAGAAAGACAGAGAAGGTTTTGAGTGGCTACTCATGTGATGCCCTTCGGTCTTTAAAATTACTAAGGTAGGAGTGTCTTTTCTTTTAAAACTAATGTGGATGATGTGTTTCCTGTTTCAGGTAGGTGGGCGGAGCCCTCTCAATGGCTGTCCTGGAAGATTCCTGGAAACATAGTTACCAGGTAACTAACTCATGTTTTTCTTTTTTATACCCCCTAGACCAAAACCATCACTTAACCCTTTCAGTGCAAGGGCAGCATAGGTTAATTTTTACATTTCCTGAATTTCTTTTTAATACTGTTTAGTGAGGGGAATTTATTAAAACTGGAGCAGAAAGAATCTGGAGTGGTTGCCCAGAGTAACCAAGTCAGCTTCTCTCTCAAGTGACATTAAAGGCTAATTGTTTTTTCTCCCTACTAATGCTGCTGTAAGTACTTAGCTTACATGATGCCTCTTGCTGCGAACATCTTCCTTCCAAGCGTTTCCAACAGTCACTTGGAGTCTATCTTGTGTGCACGCTCCTGGCGTGCGTGCATTCAGTTTTATTTTGTCACTCCTCCTCTCCCCTCCGGTAATATTAAGTGCACATGCGCCTGCACAAATCATCCTCCTGCATGGCCGTTTGGAAGCTGTTTCTGCATCCGGGAGGGTGCGGCACAGACACAAGTAAATTTAATATTTGGCCACTTCTATTAAATGTGGCATGCTGTACTGTTTGCTAGCAGAACTTTCTCCTTCAGGCCCCTCCTTTGCTGATTGACAGCAGGCAGTGGGCAGATGCAATAGCCAGGCTGCTATTGACTATTGCAATTTGAAATATCCAATAGCAGGATAAGTTAAACTAAAATTAAAAATGCAAACAAATGAAAAAAAGTTTAAAAAACTAAAAGTAAAAATAGAATTTTTTTTTTTTGGTGTGCCATTTTAACCACTTGCTGTCCGGGGCATTTCCTTACTATTTGCGCACACATGATAAAATATATTTTTTTTTGGCTAGAAAACAGCTTCAGACCCCCAAACAATGATCTATGTTCTGAAAGCAGAGGCCCTGTAGAATAAAAAAAAATGTTAGTTGCAATTTTTTACATCGCGCGTTTTTTGCGCAAATGTTTATCAAACCCGTATTTTTTGGAAAAAATAAACTAAATTAAAATTTAGTGCACAGAAACATAATATAATACCCAATTTTTTGGTAAAATATAAAAGACGGGGTCACGCCAGGTAAATAGATACCAAACATGTCAAGCCTTAAAATTGCGTTCGCCCGTGAAGCCGCAAAAAAAGCCAATACCCAAAATTTCCCATAGGGAACATTTTAAATGCTTTTACCGCTCATCAGTTTACTGCTAACCGTGATTGACAGCACTAGAATTATTGCTCTCACTCCGATGTTCCTGGCGACATCTAACGTGTAGCTCAATTGTCCTTTTCGCACGTAGGCGCACCGACGCGTGTTTGCGTGCACGTGGGGGGTGGGGGACTTAAAGTGACATTAAAGACAACTTTTTTTTTTTCCCCTCACCCCAACGTTAATTAAAGCACTTACCTTAAATGATGTCTCTTAATCCGATCTTCTTTCCTGGTGTTTTCAGCCTTCTCTCCAGCACTGTGGCGGGTCTCCGATCCAGCGCTGACTCCTCTGGGCTTGCTGGCACTTCCGGTCCCACAGTGTCTGCATGCAGGTGCACGCGTCCATAGACTTACCTTGCGTCTCTCCTCGCATCCTGGCCGAAAATGTGAACTGTGCATGCGCCCGCCCCAAGATCCTTTGCGGCCGCCCGAGAATTTTCACATTTTTCACCCTATGTAATAGCAGGGTGTGACAGGTCCTCTTTATGGAGACCCCTAATGTCACCTAGGAACCCCAAAGAAGCTGAGGAATCAGAGATCTGCTTCCCCAGCAACACACACACACACACACACACACACACACACACACACACACACACACACACACAATAATTGTATGTATATAAATAAAAGGTGTGAAAAGTCATTTTAAGTTGCGGCCTGACGAATTTTGCTGCATGAGGTGCGTTGCAGTGCCATTCATTTCAATGGATCCCAAATGCATGCACCTCCCGTCCGCTGTGTGATCACCCGCAATGGAACACGCGGTACTGAAATGCCCTGCCGAATCAATGCGATATCAAAAAATGTGTATACTAGAGTTGCAACCACGAATCGATTTAAATAGATTAAAATCAATTGAGATTATTTGGCAACTATTCCCATCATCGATGAGTTGATTTTCGATTAGTTGCTGGGAGCGGAGGTACGAGGGGGGAGCAGCAGAAGATTTCAGAGTCACAGCTGCAGTCTCTTCTCCCTGCTGGTGCTGACTGCAGCTGTCTGTGTCCCTTTAACACACCACTGTAGCCGACACGAGAGGGGAGAAGAGACTGCAGCCGGTGACTCTGAAATCCCCCGCTGCCCCCCCCACTCTTGGTTATGTATCTCAAAGTGTCAGCTGTCCGTGCTCCTTATTTGTTTAATAATGCGCTCACCAAACGTGCCCAGAAGTTTTCACTCTCAATCAAAGAAGGGATGGTCCGTTCAAGATAGTCAAAATTTAAGGCTGCTTTCCTCTCCTCCCCCATGAACACACAGAACGGACCTTATTAAACAAATAGGGAGCACGGACAGCTGACACTTTGAGATATAGAACCAAAAGGAAACGGGTAAATCAAGTGGAAAAGGATCGGACACTCTGGCTATTGCACCTGGCCACTGCCTGCTGTCAATCAGCAGAGGAGGACCTGATGGA
>NW_017310119.1:13353-15124 GCF_000935625.1 Nanorana parkeri
ACAAGTCGGTTGCACCTACATAGAAAAACGACGATTGCGCTACACATGTCGGGTTTCGCCGCATATTTTTTTTTAAATCCAACTATTCGATCGATTATGAAAATAGCCCTAGTGTATACCGTTTTATTCTGAAGTAAACTTTGTCTGTAACGCTGCATTCGTGTATTTTATTTTAAATAAATAACGGGATTATTTTTACATTTTATCCGATTAATTGATCGAAGTTAATAATCGGTTAACGAATCGATTATGAAAATAATCGTTAGCTGGAGCCCTAATCTCTGCAATATATTTCCCTTTAAAAAACACTTTGGGTACAGAAAAATATAGTTGATGTTGAAAATTTCTTTAATGACACTTACGATTTAAGCGTCTTAAGGTGATTAATCTTCATCAAAGAATGTCCAGTTGTTGAATGAAAAACTTGGGACTTTCATTGTATAGCATAAAGTCAACAGCATACAATGATATAGCAAAAATGTATATACAAATAGATAATTCAAAAATATAACCTTTTAAAACTACATACCAAAATGCCAAGCTTGCTAAACTGCATTCCCATGTACCATGTTTCCCCAAAAATAAGACCCTGTCTTATATATTTTTTTGGCTCAAAAAAGCACACTAGGTCTTATTTTTGGGGTAGGTCTTAATTTTTTTTTTTTATGTACATCAATCCACACTTATTCATGTACAACAGTCTACATGTATTCATGTACAAAAATATGGTGATCACTGCAGTCAGGGGTGCCGTACCTTTCCAAGAGCAATTTCACTATCGATTTCTCACAGGCGGAGTGCATGTGGTATCACTCTGCCTGTGACAGGAGCCGGCGCTATAGAGGAGGCATCGGCTTATGCGGCTCTGCTCTCTCCGGTGCCGCCTTGCTTCCTCTAGTGCTGGCTTCGTTGTCACCGCCGATTCTCTCCTGCCTCTCCCGCGGCTCTTCAAGTTCCCCCTTATGAAACCACCGGCCCTGGGAATGGTCACAACTAGGTCTTATTTTCGGGGTAGGTCTTATATTTTAGCATTTCCCAAAAATAGTACTTGGTCTTATTTTCGGGGTAGTTCTTATTTTCGGGGAAACAGGGTACCCGTATTATTATTTATTATTATTATTATTTACATAAGAACCTTGCATTTCAACAAATCCTGTTCTTGATTCTATCTTTGTGAAAAAGTCATCAACTTGCGCAAAAAGATTGATTGTTTATGGACTATATATTGATAGTATCAAATGAACTCCAGTTATACTGGTAATTACTCCAGAGAAGATGTATGCACCGATCCTGCAGCATGGTTGGTTGGATAGGGAAACATCCATATAACAGCACTGTAAAGAAAACATAGAAAACCGGCGCACCGATCTAAGTGCAGTATAAAGTGACTATTTAATAAGGGTAAAAGTAATGCACTTACAGGATATTAAAAAACATCTCGCCTGTCACGCATCAGATGAAAGTCCCATCTCAGCTGCTGGTCCCAGATTGCTATCAGGATAGGGAGAAAGCAGAGTCCAGTTCAGTCCAGAAAGATCCCAGGACGCCTGTGCTGGAAGACACAGGTCTGATCCAGTGGCTGAGCACTGCTGTGGCTGGTTCTCCTCAAAGCAGGGTCACAGCTGCTGAGTACTTCCGGGTCGTCAGGTGTCAGGTGTTGCTAGGCAACGCGTTTCAGAGGTTCACCTCCTTTGTCAAGCCTAAGGGTGGAGTGGGCAGAGTCCTTTATATAGGGGAAGGGGGGAGGCACTGAGCGCTTTGGCGCCAACTA
>NW_017310119.1:15462-17302 GCF_000935625.1 Nanorana parkeri
CCCTGCTTTGGATCTTTCTGGACTGAACTGGACTCTGCTTTCTCCCTATCCTGATAGCAATCTCGGGCCAGCAGCTGAGATGGGACTTTCATCTGATGCGTGACAGGCGAGATGTTTGGGGGTGATTAGTGACCTCATTAATCACCCTCAGATAACCAGGGATCGATCCTCCTCACATACATCCTTTCGGCCGGAGCTCAGAACTGTCAGAGCTCTGGCCGAAGGAAGCCAGAGCTGACGGGAGCTGCTCTGCGGTCTGCATCTGACACAGACCGTGGAGCTGCTCCCGCAAGTCAGGTACGCAGTCTGCGACCGTGTGCCTGACATGTCAGCTGGCTGCGGGCCACATAGTACCGGCTCACGGGCCGGTACTTGGAGACCCAAATTTCCACTCGCCCTCACTTTATTTTTACTCGCCAAATGCGAGCAGCCGAGTGGAAATTTTGAGCACTGATCTATACCATGTCCTATGCAGACATATCCTAACAAATCTACATTTGTATCTATACTATTATCCTTTGGAAAAAAAAATTCTTCTGTGTCTGGAAAACTTTGTCTTCCTTCTGTAAGGAATCAGTCTTGTTGACGTTCACTTCTGCTTGTCTTGAAAAAATTATTACACATGTCAATATAGTTATTAAAGAAAAAATAAGTCTTGTAAAGTACATTTTCTTTTTCTCTGTACATCTCTCATTTCTTTGCAGTTTTGATGTGATTTTCCTCTTTTCTTGGGGTTTGTTGCCTTCCCATTCTAGATGTTTAGTATTCATGTCTGTAAAAAGAAATGCAGTATCATTATCTAGGCATAAACAATTTGCATTGATCAGTGTGAACCCATATCTTTTGTTGTCTACGAGCATTTTTCTTTCAATTGAGAGGTCTTTGGACTTGTATTACTACACCTAGTGTGTCCAGAATTTCAAAAGGACCTTCCCAATAACTTTGCCACGTCCACTTTTCCTGAAAGTTTTTATCATTACCTGTCCTCCTTTCTTAAACTTTGAAGCATATGAAATAGACAATTCATCTTCTGCATACAAGACGCAGCATGTGGCAAAATAGTATTCAAATTGTCTTGCAACATCTGTAACCATGTTGTCTTACCTATTGCATCTTTTTGTGGTATAGACAAAAAAGTACAAGTGGCATTTTCCTTCCTGTCATTAATTCAAAAGGTGAATACTGTGTTGCTGTAGTACTTCTGATACTCATCAGAACAAAAGGTACAGCATCAACCCATGTATTCCCTCGGTCCAACAGCAAACGCATTCGACTGGGATCCCCCAAGTTGGAAAAACATGATTAATTAACATTCTTGCAGTTGTCAGTGCATCATCTTTACGTACAGGTAATATCTCAACCCATTTTGAGAACACATCAACTACAACCAAAGCATATCTCAAACCATTTTTCCCTGTTGGCAATGGTCCTATGTAGTCTAGCTGTAGTTTGGACCATGGTCCATTAGCAAGTGGAGTTCTTTGTAAAGGAGGCTTCTGTCGTTTTGATCTGGGGTTCATCTGTGCACAGATGAGACATGATTGAGTTACACTGTTCACTGTCTCTTCCATTTTCTCCCAGTAAAATTGAGAATTTCCAACAATCTTTGTGTACCTAAGTGACCTAAACTTTCATGATTGTATTTTAATAAATTCTATCTGTAAGTGTTTAGATATCACATGACACAAAATCCCGTTTTCATAAACAAAGGAAGATTTTGCACCACCCTGAGAATCAACAAAAAGACGCAACCCGTTTTTTTTACTTTTAACCCTTTCGCTGCCAAGCCCTCCGGAACATTTTTCAAATCAGCTGGCCAAGCCATTTTTGAATTTTCTGC
>NW_017310119.1:17326-30794 GCF_000935625.1 Nanorana parkeri
AACACCTGACACCTGACGACCCGGAAGTACTCAGCAGCTGAGACCCTGCTTTGGGATCTTTCTGGACTGAACTGGACTCTGCTTTCTCCCTATCCTGATAGCAATCTCGGGCCAGCAGCTGAGATGGGACTTTCATCTGATGCGTGACAGGCGAGATGTTTGGGGGTGATTAGTGACCTCATTAATCACCCTCAGATAACCAGGGATCGATCCTCCTCACATACATCCTTTCGGCCGGAGCTCAGAACTGTCAGAGCTCTGGCCGAAGGAAGCCAGAGCTGACGGGAGCTGCTCTGCGGTCTGCATCTGACACAGACCGTGGAGCTGCTCCCGCAAGTCAGGTACGCAGTCTGCGACCGTGTGCCTGACATGTCAGCTGGCTGCGGGCCACATAGTACCGGCTCACGGGCCGGTACTTGGAGACCCAAATTTCCACTCGCCCTCACTTTATTTTTACTCGCCAAATGCGAGCAGCCGAGTGGAAATTTTGAGCACTGATCTATACCATGTCCTATGCAGACATATCCTAACAAATCTACATTTGTATCTATACTATTATCCTTTGGAAAAAAAAATTCTTCTGTGTCTGGAAAACTTTGTCTTCCTTCTGTAAGGAATCAGTCTTGTTGACGTTCACTTCTGCTTGTCTTGAAAAAATTATTACACATGTCAATATAGTTATTAAAGAAAAAATAAGTCTTGTAAAGTACATTTTCTTTTTCTCTGTACATCTCTCATTTCTTTGCAGTTTTGATGTGATTTTCCTCTTTTCTTGGGGTTTGTTGCCTTCCCATTCTAGATGTTTAGTATTCATGTCTGTAAAAAGAAATGCAGTATCATTATCTAGGCATAAACAATTTGCATTGATCAGTGTGAACCCATATCTTTTGTTGTCTACGAGCATTTTTCTTTCAATTGAGAGGTCTTTGGACTTGTATTACTACACCTAGTGTGTCCAGAATTTCAAAAGGACCTTCCCAATAACTTTGCCACGTCCACTTTTCCTGAAAGTTTTTATCATTACCTGTCCTCCTTTCTTAAACTTTGAAGCATATGAAATAGACAATTCATCTTCTGCATACAAGACGCAGCATGTGGCAAAATAGTATTCAAATTGTCTTGCAACATCTGTAACCATGTTGTCTTACCTATTGCATCTTTTTGTGGTATAGACAAAAAAGTACAAGTGGCATTTTCCTTCCTGTCATTAATTCAAAAGGTGAATACTGTGTTGCTGTAGTACTTCTGATACTCATCAGAACAAAAGGTACAGCATCAACCCATGTATTCCCTCGGTCCAACAGCAAACGCATTCGACTGGGATCCCCCAAGTTGGAAAAACATGATTAATTAACATTCTTGCAGTTGTCAGTGCATCATCTTTACGTACAGGTAATATCTCAACCCATTTTGAGAACACATCAACTACAACCAAAGCATATCTCAAACCATTTTTCCCTGTTGGCAATGGTCCTATGTAGTCTAGCTGTAGTTTGGACCATGGTCCATTAGCAAGTGGAGTTCTTTGTAAAGGAGGCTTCTGTCGTTTTGATCTGGGGTTCATCTGTGCACAGATGAGACATGATTGAGTTACACTGTTCACTGTCTCTTCCATTTTCTCCCAGTAAAATTGAGAATTTCCAACAATCTTTGTGTACCTAAGTGACCTAAACTTTCATGATTGTATTTTAATAAATTCTATCTGTAAGTGTTTAGATATCACATGACACAAAATCCCGTTTTCATAAACAAAGGAAGATTTTGCACCACCCTGAGAATCAACAAAAAGACGCAACCCGTTTTTTTTACTTTTAACCCTTTCGCTGCCAAGCCCTCCGGAACATTTTTCAAATCAGCTGGCCAAGCCATTTTTGAATTTTCTGCAATTTTTTCCTAAAATTTGCGTAACTGCTGCCACTGTATTTACAGAGATTGTTTCAGGCTCTGTTATAATTTCTCCATTTAAGGGCTGCTTCTTTCGCTAAAGTGTCAGCTGTCCTATTGCCAATAGACAATTCATCATTTTCTTTACTATGTGCTGGTACTTTAACAATTGCATAACCTGTAGGATTTTTCTCTGCTAACTCAAAAATCGTTTCTAGTGTCTCCTTGTGTATGAGGGTTTTGTTGGAAGCATCTACAAAACCTCTTCTCTTCCAGATTGGTAGGTAGTCTTAAGAGACCGCACAACGTAGGAGCTGTCACTGCAAATCACTAGAGGACTTTTGTTTTCATCTCTGTCTAAAGTTAGCACTGCCTTAACAGCTTCTAGTTCAGCCTTTTGTGCTGACCAATATCCTGGCAGCTTGTGTTGAATGGAATAACCTATTTTCGGGTACCGGATTGCATAACCTGAGATGTACTTTCCTGAAACACAATATCTTGACCCATCCACAAAGACAGGTTCATCAACTTTCTCTGCCTCTCTTCGGAAAAGAGGAGAGCAAGTCTCTTGGACTTCACACAAACACTCGTGTTCTAGTGCATTGTATTCAATCAGTTGAGGAAGTACATATCTGGCATTATGAATAGCCACTGTGCGAATCTTTGATTGGAAACACCTGGAATATTTTTCTCAAGAAGAAAGTTCAATGTAGAATGGGGAGTCTGTAAAATGATTTTGTTAAAACCAACAATGTGCTCAGTAACTTTCAGCGCATAATGAACTCCAACCTAACACACGTTTCAAAAACGTTTTCAACAGGTGGCAAAAGTCTAGAAAAGTATCCTAGAATTCTCCAAATTCCACCCTGCTTTTGAAGCAGTACAGCAGAAATCGCTGTTTCTGATGTATGTACCTGGACAGCAAATGCAGCTTGCTTTTCTACCGTTGCTAAAGCTGGCGCTGTCTGTAAATCTTTTTTTAGCGTTTCAAAAGCTAACTGATGTTCATCAGTCCATGGTCCAAATCCTTTTTCCTCATTAAACTTCAACAAATCATAAAAAGGCCTTGCCTTTTCAGAAAATGACTCTGTGAAATCCCTGGAATAATTCAAAAATCCCAAAAACTGTCTTAAAGTTTTGAATGATGTTGGCACAGGAAGTAAAGAAATAGCTTCAATCCTCTCATGTAAAGGTTGCCGTCAAGAAATGTAACCTCTTGCTTCATAAGCTGAACTTTGCGTGTGTTTTAGCTTAAGATCTGCGTCTTGCAAAAGAGCAAGCATCTCTTTTAAAAGGATGAAATGCTGTTCTTGACTTTCAGTGCTGAGTAATATGTCATCAATGTATTGTTTTAAACAATCCTTTTGGGAAAACCTTGGCCAATGCTTGATGAAATACAGCAGGGCTTAAATGTAGTCCCTGTGGCAGTCTTGTAAATGCATATTGCTCATTTTGAAATGTAAAAGCAAATTTGTATTGACAACTCTTCTTCAGAGGTATAGAAAAAAACATGTTTGCAATGTCAATCCCAGAGAACACCTTTTGCTTTTGCATTCAATCTTGACATGATATCTGGTGTTTCAGCAACAATTGGGGCACAATTTGGGGTGTATTTATTCAGCATTCTGAGATCAATCAAAAGTCTGAATGAGCTAGGGTCATCTCTTTTAGCTACAACCCATAGTGGATTGTTAGTCACAGAATTGGCTTTTCTAATAATCCCTTGCTGAAGAAACTCTTTTATGAAAATTGATACTGGTTCAATGGACTCTGGAGGTAATTTATATTGTTTTTGTGGTGGCGGATCTTTTCCTTGTATGTCCACTTCAATATCTTTGAACAAACCTGCTTCATTTTTCCCTTGACTCCAAAGATCTTTATATGATTGCACCAACTGTTTAAATTCGAGATTGTCTCCCGAATCTGGCCATCTATGGTCTGCTGCAATCATATCTGCCACACAAATGGTTCCAATTTCATTGTAATCTGCTGGGTCAATTGCCACAGGCTTACGATTAATTGTATCCTTCCAAATGATTCCATTACCCAGATCAATTATCCAACCTCCTTTTTTTCATCACATCTGTCCCAATGATATTCTCTGATCCTTGACGATGCCAAATACCAATCTCAGTTTGATAACAATCAGGTATTTCAAAAGAAAGATCTTTGCATAATGTAGCACCTAAATTTGCTGTTCCATTAAAACCCACAATTGTACAGACTGAAGATCCTGGTAACAGAGGTAGGTTAAGTCCAGAAATAGATATTTGAGCTCCCGAATCTATAAAAAATGTAGTGTTCTGTCTATGTAATTTAGCTTTTAGATAGGGACGCCCGCATTTCTCAAGAAATAGCTTGGCGACATAATCTAAACTATACGTTTTTAATTCTCGTTCTAGTCAAGGACTTGGCAATAAACCTGCATCATCTGTCACCGATTGCAAGTTCTTTGCATTCAAGCCATATTTGACTGACGGCTCTCTGACCTGCTTCATCAGATGAGTGTAAGGTGATGCCGACTTAGTTTCATTTAGACCAGGCCTTCTTAAACTTTTTCCACTCGTGACCCCTTTTCGTCCAAGGAAATTTTTACGTGACCCCAGGTATATAGAAAAGGTATATAAATCAAACATTTACTGGTAATAAAGAAAAATTTGTGTCAGACTGCATGACAGCATAGTGCCTACAGTTAGGGCTAGTTCACATCATCATCAGTGCGTTGTGGCCGGAACACACTGGATCGCATTGCGGCCGGCTCAATTTGTTGTGGGGCGGAATGGGGCGTGTCGGTGCAGTGAAGCGAATGGCACCTCAGCCATGCCCTCTGGACACAATGCGATCGGCCGCAAGGGAACGCATGGCACATCAATGCCTGCATTCCGGTCCGGTCAGAAAAAAATAGTGCTTGCTGCCTTTTTACTGACCGGACCTCAGGCATTGATGTGCTACCGCTCTGGAACGCACCGCAGTTGGTGTGAACGGGCCCTTACAAGTGCTGTGCGGTGGTGTGGTGCACTGGGCAAAACAAAAGTGTAGTGGCACCTCACTGGAAAATTGTGTTCCTGCACTGCATGTGGGAGAAATCCAGCATTGGTGTGGGCAGTGGGATGATTAGAGAAAGTGTGATTTAATAGTATATATACTTTTTATAATAAGCTTGTGTGTGTTTTACTTTGTTTACACTAATTGCGGTGCGTTCCAGAGCGGTAGCTGCTGGAACGCACTACAATCGCTCACTAAAACATTCCCCCTGCGTTCTGGGGCGGGAGAGGGCGTGGCAGTGCTTTGAAGTCAGTGGCACCCAAGCCCCCCTGCCCACAGTGTGATTGGACGGGTGGCAAAACATTGCTTGCATTTTGTTCCACTGCAAACGCAAAAAAATAGAGCATGCAGCATTTTCTGTGTTTGCAGTAGGACAAAACGCAGGCAATGTTTTGCCACCCCTCCGATCGCACTGCGGGCAGGGGGGCGTGGCTGCGGTGCCACTGACTTCCAGAACGCAGGGGGAAGTTTTGTGAGCGATTGTGGTGCGTTCCAGCAGCTACCACTCGAACGCACCGCAATTGGTGTGAACAAGCACTTACACACACACACACACTTTGCCTCCCCTCCCCAGCATAGGTCCTGTGACTCTCTCCTCTGCACCCCTACACAACATAGTTAGGTGTGAGTCTCTGCCTCCCCCAATGTTGGTCAGTCTATCTATCACCAACCCCCTGGAATGTCTGCTGGAAAACTTGCCTTTCACATTCCAGCGCCTCTGCTCCAGCCTTGAAGCTTCTGCCGCGTGAATAGAAGCCCCGCCCCCTAAACAGAAACCTTCCTGCACGTACTTAGCTTGGTAGCTACCAAGTGCAGGGAGGAGGGGGGGGGGTGCGGGACATACAGTACACACAGTAAATGACACACATTACTATAACAAACAAAAAAACTTTCTTAGAGCCCGAACCTTCCCGGCTGCTTGGGCCCCTCACTCAAGTACCTGCTGAAACCCTCTGATGGCTGCGGAATTTCGATCGCGACCCCCCCCCCCCCAACTCTTTTCCTAGTCTTTGCTTGAACATCCTTTAGGAATGTCCTGCACTGCCATCTTAAGTGACCTGGCTTTTGACAATAACAAATAAACTCTCTTGGCTTCACCTGTCGTGTCTTGTCATTCTTGCTGTGTGTTATAGTTCCTGGGTTAAATTTAACATGGTTATCTCTTTTTGCATGTCATTTTGAATGACTGCTGTTCTTGATTTTGGATTAATTTGTTTTATTTGTCATCGAATTTTATCTATGAATTCAGCTACTAAATTTAGATCATTTTTTTTTCAAAAGCAAATGTGAGAGAAATAGGATCAAGATACCTAATTTTTTCACAAATGCTTTGACCAATCCTAAATCGTCTGCATCTACATTCATAATGAGTTCATATGCTTTTGCAAATTTAATTGCAAACTCAAATGGATCAGCGTTTATTGTAACTTTTAATGAGTCAAGCAATTCTAAGCTTGGACATTCCTCTCCAGTTGTCAAAACCAATAATTGTTTTAATCTGTCTGAGGCGTTTGTGTATTTTGTCACCTTCATCATTAGTGTATGGAGATTTCTTTAATCTGCACGAAATATAGTTCGGCAGCCATAAAACGTACATACGGTTTCGCTGTTGGTTAGTAAGATTAAATCTTTCAGTATAAGATTCAAAAAATCTGCATTATAAAATGCATCAGCCTTTGCATCATATGTAGGAATATCTTTTAAAATCTTCATGAGCTGATCGTGGATCTGTCATTTCAATTTTGAAGCTCGATCCAACAATTTATTTCATGTATAGTCAGGCATTGCTTCATCATCTTTTACTTCCGGAGCATCCGGTATATAAGATGCATGTGCAGTATCTGATTTAGATGTACCAGATTTAGCATCCATTTTCTTCTGTGTAACTATAGCAATTTGTTTACCACTATTCTGTATGTTTGTTAGTAATTGTGTCCGTAGCTCAAGTTTCTGCTCAATATCCTCTATATAATTACCCAAGATTTCACAGTCTGGACAATTATGTTCTTCCTGAGGTAAATCATTATGTTCAGATTCAAATTCTCTCTGTTTTACAACACAAACTGTATTTTTTGTAGGTACATCAATAATCATTGTATTGAAGATTTTTACAAGTTTAATCCCATTTCTGACCTTTTTCAATTTATTTGCAGTAAACCTTGATTTATCAATTTCAGTATTCGCTTGCAAACACTGATTGTACATAGATACCCAAAGTGAAGCATCAGAGATATGAGTAGACAAATTCTTAAACTCTAATGTGCTTTCAATAGCTATATCAGTAATAAAATCCATTACTCAACAATTTTTAGGCGAAGTCCTTTTCAACTGGATCACTCAGCTTTCTGGCTGAAAACGCATCCAATTACCTTCTTACTGTTTAAGATTCACCAATTTTTGTTTCCAGAACTTGCATCAACTTTCACTTCTTCAATTCCCCCGTTTTTGAGCAAGAGAAGGAAACTGATGACCATATACGGAAACTTCAGAGTGGCTCGCTCACCAATAAATGTTGGAAATATTTCTTTAATGACACTTACTATTTAATGGTCTTAAGGTGATTCATCTTCATCAAAGAATGTCCAGTTGTTGAATGAAAAACGTGTGACTTTAATTGTATAGCATAAAGTCAACAGCATACAATGATATAGCAAAAATGTATATACAAATGATAATTCAAAAATATAGTTCAAAGTTAATACTGAGGTTAGTGTGCTCTGAATTATCACCTTGTGGCATGAAGTCTCTCAGGCTTGCAAAGGTTTATTCTTCAAGCAGATGTAATAACAAAGTCTTCTAGTGGGAGCGTTCCTCTTCGTGTAGAGTTTTCTTCTGTAAGTCGTGTGTGATGTGATGTCATGCGCCCGTTCCCAGAGGTATTCTCTGCTTATATTCTTAAAGCGACGTTAACTATTGGCTAGTCTTATCTTTGACGTCATGATTCCTATACTTTCTCTATATGGCTCGACTAAAACCCGTAGTCATGAATTTCTAAATGTCATTCTACAAACCTATTTTAAACATTCTTCAACAGCTCAGATTTCAAGGGCAAAGCAAAGGGATGTCTATTTCAATGCCATGCATTCAAAAGCACAATGTCTCCGTTAAATATATGGGCCCATTATTTTATTCCTTTTAAGCCAAATCAATTTGAATAAGTATTTTCAGTTGATCTGCCAGAAATTCAGTGTGCTCCTCACCTATTTGGGCTGACTGTACAGTTAGTTCTTTTTTTTTTTTTAATAGAGAATTGTGTGTATTCTTTCCAAGGGATAAACTTGGAGTGACCCACTATAGGGGACATGAGGGAAAGATCCCACCCAGCATTAGAAGTTTTCTGTAGTCCCTCCAATTTCTTTTTAGAGATGGACCGATCAAAGGATGGGAACGTTAATTCCTGGAAAGGGAAGGTTCTCACCAAGGCACTCCTCGCAAAGGGGTGGTCGAAGAAAATTGTTCCAAATTGATCCATTGTTTGAGATCATAGTTTCCGCACCATTCTAGGATTCTGGCTAAGTGAGCTGCCTTATAGTAAAGAATAGGATCTGGAAATCCCATTCCTCCAAGAATTTTAGGAATAATTAATAATTTATGGGAGATACGAGAAGGTGATTTTGCCCAAAACAAACCTTATAAATTCTTGACGTTGAGTTCTGAGGAAAGATGTCGGAATAGAGATGGGTAGTGTTTGAAAAAGGTATAGTATCCTTGGAATGACATTAATTTTGAGAACGGCATTTCTGCCAAACCAGGAATGGGAAAGATTAGGATTAATTACACTTTTTACAAAAACACATTTATGTTCTACATTTTATCAAATTTGTAGTATTAGAATTAAATTGTATTTCTCATGACAATAGAAGCTTTAAAACTTTTTTGTAAAGGGACTATTTTACTAGCAGATATTCCAATTCTAGTTTTGACTAGTTGCACCAGTTCTGTCATTTTCACACAGTCACAAAGCTGTGTGTACCCTATACATGAATCTGGAGCCATTTACTCCACTTGTCATAGATATAGGAAAACCGTTCTTGTGAAAGCACCAGACTTTGTGAATTCCCCTGTGTGTAGGGAAATAGCTTTTTGTGAGATGTAATTCTGGCAAAATGCTTACATAGTTGGAAACTGAGCTCCCAGCAGATGCCCCCACATTAATTTTACAAGAATGGTGATAGGGCTGCAGCTAACCATTATTTTCATAATCAATTAGTTGGCCGATTTTGTTTTTGATTAAAAAAATCATTGGTTAAAGAAAAAAAAATTAAATACGATATATTTGAAAAAGAGAGAGGTTTACTCTCGAAAGCTTGCCTTGTATATATTTTGTTAGTCCAATAAGAAAGGTATCATTGCACACTGCAATACTGCGTTTTTGTCTTTTTTGATATATATAGATATATATAGAGAGATATATCCAGAGCCTGGGACCCAACACTGTTCACCCCAACCCACCGTCATACCCATCCTTTGCACAACAACCCACCATCATACCCGTCCTCTGCACCCCATTCCACCATCATACCCATCCTCTCCATCCCTGCACTCAATTCCACCATCATACCCGTCCTCTCCATCCCTGCACCCCATTCCACCATCATACCCAGGCGCGCAACGTGTGTGGAGCTGTGGACAGGGGCACCTTATCAAAAGCCGATTTAATCGATTATTGAAAAAGTTGACAACTTTTTCAATAATCGATTATAATCGATTATGTCGATTAGTTGTTGCAGCCCTACACCACACTCTTATTTTACGTCCACCGCTCCAAGATTGCTCCCGTGATGGACTACAATCTCAATAGAAACTAGTAGTCCATCACTGGAGACTTTAAAAAAAAAATAAAAAAATCTGATTAGTCGATTAATCGAACTTAATAATCGGCTAACTAATCGATTTATGAAAATAATCGTTAGCTGCAGCCCTAGCTCACAGCATTTTCTTCTAGATCCTCTCCAGGAGTTCAACATTAAGTGACAAGCTAATGGAGACCTATGCTAATCTGGAAACAAATAAAGTGCGAGGCTCCTTTGCCAGAAAGAAAGCAGAGATAGAAGCACAAAGGGCAGCTCACTATGCAGAGATGGACGCTCTCCAAACACAAATGGCTGCTCATCAAGCAGAGGGGGAATCCCAAATAAAGATTCTGCAAATGGACAGGGAGGAAGGAGCTACCCTAGCAGGGCTAAAGGTCCTTGAACAAGCAATATGAGAAAGTACTAATTCAGACTGTTCTATCCCAGCAGAACTGGAAGATCCAGTTGAACGCCCCAATGAATACGTACTAAAGCATAATGTTTCCATCAATGGAGAGCCATCTTCTGTACCTCCTACTACCAACACTGTCCTGACTCTCAATACAGAGAGCATAGGGCAAAGACTTTACAAGAGCGCAGGGAGATTCTGAAGAAATGAAAGGTCTATAATTTTTATCATAGGTGTGTTTTAAATGATAGAGACAAAATATCAACCAAAAATCCAGAAAAAATACATGATACAAATGTTATAAATTGAGTTGCAGTTCAGTGAGTAAAATAAGTATTTGATCCCCTACCAACCAACAATAATTCTGGCTCCCACAGACTGGCTATGTGGTACACAGATTAGTCCTGTCAATTTAAGAAGGTGCTCCTAACGACAACTTGTTATGTACAATCATGGCCAAAAGTTTTGAGAATGTGAAAATTAATATTTGTGTCAAAGTCTGCTGCTTCAGTGTTTTGGGATCTTCTTGTCAGATGGTACTATGGTATACTGAAGTATAATTACAAGCAAGTGTCAAAGGCTTTTATTGACAATTACATTAACCACTTGCTGACCGGGGTGTTAAACCCCCTTCCTGCCCTGGCCATTTTTCAGTATTCAGTACTTTTACTGACATTTATTCCGTTATGTAACGCTGTACTGAAATTAATTTTATACCATTTTTTTTGGGTACAGATGGAGCTTTCTTTTGGTGGTATTTAATCACAACTGGGGTTTTAATTTTTTACTATATAATGAAAAAAAGGACCAAATATTTATTACACCTATGATGAAAATTATACACCTTTCGTTTCATTGTAAGTGGGCAAACGTACCAAATCTGCCAGGGATCAAATAATTATTTGCCACACTGTATATAATAGCACCTCATAGATGTCAGCCTGCATTCCTCTACTCTAGTAGTCAAGGCATATCTAGATCAAGCTATATGACTTGCCTTATATGAAGTATTGCCTTATATGAAGTATTGGATAACATTTCATAAGCGTGCTCCTAATATGTCTGCCTCTTTTTATTCGATTGTCAGTCAGTGAAAGCTCTGCAGTGCCACAACATATACATAATGCAAGTCTACAAACCAATCTATTTAAATAAATAGACAGTTGTTCCTACAGTCTAACACAGGGGTAGCCAAACTCTGGCCCTCCAGCTGTGGTTGAACTAAAAATCCCATGAGGCATTGCAAGATGCTCACAGCCACAGACATGACTCCCGGAGAGAGATGCATCATGGGATTTGTAGTTTCACCACAGCTGGAGGGCCGGAGATTGGCTACCCCTGGTCTAACAGGTCATATGTCCTAAAGTTTTTCCTGCTTAGAAAGTTATTTTAATCACACACGGTTTTTGTGACTTGTGCATTGAAAAGGTGATGCATTCGTAACTGTTAGCCTTTTACACCCTCCTGTAAACCAAAGCAAATAAAATGTTTTTTTGCAAAAAGTTGTACTTTCAGCAAAGCGCCGCCAGTGCACTTATTGTGTTTGTTTTAATTTTCAGTGAAACGTTTCAGAGAACCAAAGCATGAACGTCGCCCTTGGAATATCTGGTAAGTTCTTTAGGTTTTACATGCATGTGGGAACTGCTCTTCTCTCCTTTTTTTTTTTTGCTGTCAGTCTCAAAATATATAGGGAGCATTTATAAAACTAGCACACACTGACAAATCGATCTTTTCTATCGATCTATGCTTTATTAAAAATACACAGATGGTATTTCCTTGTAAAATAGCAGAGAATATGCTTATTTCACAAAGCTAACAAACCAAGATAAGGATATTTATTTAAAAAATTGAGTTATTTTCAGTTAAGTCCAATAAAATTTTAAAATTACAGTGACCTGGCTAAAATAAAGATGCCTATTCTTGGGTTGAAGCTATGTGAATCAATTATATGTGTAAACTAGGGATGCACCGATACCACTTTTTTGGGTCTGCGTACGAGTACCGATACTTTTTTTTAAGTACTCGCCGATACCACATGTATACATTTGAATAGACAATAGAAAGGGCAGTATATGCACATGAACGGGCAACACAACGTGCACAGCTCCTAGCTGCTAGTTCATGTGACCGCCGTGCACACCAATTAACAAAACCATGTGCAGCGGAGATACCGCCAGAAAGCTACATAAAGGAATCTGCATGTTAAAGGAGAACTATGGGGTCAGTGTTTTTCCCCATAGTTCTCCTTAGGGTAACGGGAGGACACAAACTAGCGTCCTCCCGTTACCCTAAGCTCAGTAAACCGCGAGCTACAGCTCGCAGTATACTGAGACGCCGCACCTGGAGCGGATCCTGACTCGGAAGACGGGATCCGCCCAGCTGCGTGAGTGACAGCTGGCTCTGCCTACCTAGAGGCCCCTCCCCCGTCCGTTCCGCCAGTCAGCGCTGGCAGTTCGGAGACGGGAATCCAGCCCCAATCCAGCGGCATACAAGATAGATCTTTGTGGATGAAAAAGTATTTGGTGAGTACAGCTATCTGATAAAGATTTTTCGCGGTGATTGTTTCTGCTTATACAGGCCATGAGGCCACATCAAGGGATAAATCACTAATGCAACAATTGGAGTCAGAATAGTCAAAAGATGGTAGAATTCCTACATTCTGCTGTGTATATGTGTGCCTAATCTGCAACAAGCTCGGTGCCATCCACCATCTTGTGAAAGCACATGGTCGCACAAGCTTACTGCGCTTCACCTGTGAATGTTGGAAACTGTTTCTCTGCATTTGACTTTGTTACCCCACCTGTCCTAAGCCGCTGTTCGTCTTCTTAAAGAGATGGTAACCATTTTTTTGCAAAACTGTGAAACATGTCTTGGCAAGGCCCTGAGCACTCTATTGTCGCTGAACCAAAACAAAAGCATCATGCTTATGACAACACAGATGTACAGGGAGCAGATTCTGTAGATATTGCAGAGCAGAGTGTGAGACACAAAACATGATAAAACCAACATAGGAACTCAGAGAAAACTATGAAACCACTAGAGATGAGTTCTCCAGCAATCTGTCAGACCTATGGGACAGAACTTCACACTGCATGTCTGTTTTGCCATACTTTAATGATTAACCAGCATAATTAAGAGACTCTATAGATCGCCTATCTGCAGCTTATGAATGTTACCAGCGGCTGTCTGCAAAATACACAGCTTTATTAAAGGACTCTAATATAGAAGACTCTTCAGCAGAACTAACCAAGACTGATGCACTAACTCAACAAAGTGATCTCTTAGTGCAAGCTACTAAAGAAAAGGCAGAACTCCACATTGCTCAACTGCAGGAGAC
>NW_017310120.1:0-2705 GCF_000935625.1 Nanorana parkeri
TCCCCACCACCATAGCTGCATTGCACAACCACCTCCTCCCCACCATAACTGCATTGCACAACCACCTCCTCCCCCCCACCATAGCTGCATTGCACAACCATCTCCTCCCCCGGTTTTACGTGCCTACATGTCCCAGCCGGAGGCCACCCTGGTATTTACCTTCACCTGCAATGGTCTCCAGTCTTGGTGTACAGACCATTCAAGTCTATGGGAACTCCATGGCCAGGCACAACCAATGCAGGAGACCATTTCTTCACATGGGAGGTGAATACCCCCCATCAGACCACAACTGCCATAGGGTAGTAAGCAAGCAGCTGGGGGAGGGGGGTAGTGCAGTTTAGTTCAGAAGCAATTACCTGAAGGAAAGCCGGTACAACACAATATAAAGACCAGCAATGCTCAATATATAGACAGAGCTGTGTGATGGCCCCCGAGACAGAGAAGAAGGAAAAACCCAACATTCGGAATGGTCACCAGATCAGAGACCTTCTGGATATACCAAAATGTAAACTTTAAGAACATCAGGCTCCTCCCTCAAATCAGGCTCCTCCCTCAAACATAATGACAGAAGATAGAGAACAAAACATCTACAGACGGTGACAGACATTGTATGCAGGTAAAGGTGTGATGGTTCCATCCCGTGTTCATCACCTTACAGAGTCCAGCATTTCTCTCTGGTCCATGGACAAGATGTGATGGGAACATCTACGTATTAGAACTCCGGTACATCAGCCAATCACGTGGCAGCATTGTGATGCATCAAATCCAGGAGCTTGAGTTACTGTACACAAACACCAGAATAAAGGAAGACGTGATCTCAGGGTGTGGGGTGACTGTTGGGAGTCTTCCTGGATCTCATGGGAGATGGTCTCCAGAGCTTACTCACAATGGTGAGAAAAAGGTCCAGTGAGGGGCAGTTCTGTGGAATGAAAGAAGTCAGACTGGCTCCGATGGCTGTGGTAAGCAGAAAAGCATCTCACAAATGTAGACGTTGAACCTGGAGGGGATGGCCTACAACAGAAGAAGACCACATTGGGTTCCTGCCAGCCAAGATCAGAAAGCTGAGGCTGCCATGGACAGAGAATCACCAAAACTGGAAGAATGAAGCCGGCCTGATGAATCTCCGAGACTCACAGACGAGAGGTCACTGGACATGAAGACAATGGGACCCCTTCAGGATATGGTAGAAGGAAGATCCCCCTCATGGGCATGTGGCTCAGAATGTCCATGGACTCCATCCCGAACCCTAAAGGAGACCCGGCCCAGTACTAACATTGAGTTCCTGATGGATCGCCCAGTCAGCGTGCATCGAATGAGAGCCGGGAGAGTTCTTCATGTCGGGAGACACATCTGGTCATTTCCTCTCCTGGACATATATTCCGTGTGAAAAGATCCGTGGCCGTTTTCCTGGATAATGAGTTCTAGAATCGGAGGTCTTCCGTTCATACTCCAGAAGCTCGTCCCTCAGTATTGGGTAGAAATGGGTTCTGCAAGCCCGGTGCCAGGAAAGAACACCCAGAAGGGTGACTACGGGAACAAAGTCTTACTGTTGAAATCGATGAGGATGATTAGTGAGAACGTCTGTAGGACCTCACCATGGGAAGACGGAACGCTCTCGCTCAGAATCTTCCATATACGATCTTCCTCTTTAGCTTTCATGTAAGTACACCTGAAGAAGGAATCCAACCTGCAGAAATCTTCCACGTCTAACATCCATTGGACTCCTCTGATATTATACACAGTGCTGTACTTTGCATCTCTTTATATGTAGAGGACACTCTCTAGGTCCATCCCAACATCTACATGGTACTCCTCTCTACCTTCCTGAGATGTCTCAAGGTCTGCCATCAGTCAGCACACCTTCTATACAGAGATCTCCCCACTGGTCAGAACCTCAGTTCTGTTGGACCTTCTTTGTACGGCTTCTCTCTCTACAATGACTGACGGACTATAGAAAAAGGCCAAGAGCCAGCTTAGTAATACAACCAACTCTTAAAACTATAAAAAGAAAACCGCCCACAGAGCCCCGGGTCCAGAGAAGGAAGCTCAAACGTCTAGACTGAGCAAGTCCTTCTGGGTTCATAGAGCATTGTGTGCTCAGGTAGGGAGCAATGCTGAACGGAATGAAGATCTTACAGGAGACCTGAGGAAGTGTGAAATCTCCAGCTTTGGTCTTGCTGAAAACTAGTTGAGCTCCTCCTGGTATGTGAGGGTGCCTTGGCTCATAGTTTTATATCTGCCATGTAATGGGGAAAGATCAGCTCCAGGAAAACCACGGGCAATACTGCCGACTCGTGTCCTCTGCTTGTCTTTTAGACGGAGCTTCCAGAGTTCACGTCCTCCAAAGATTCCATTCAGGGCAACAAGTGGGGAGCAGCACGCGCCATTTATCTCGTCCTTTACTAGGAGACCAGACCAAGGACAGCAGATCCGAGGGGAACCCTAAAGAAAATAACCAGCCGCATACATGTCATGCCATTGTGTTCTATAAAGCTTCAATCGTCCACCAAAATACCAATCTACAGGAAAGTAAAAGTTCCAGCTGGTGATATGATGGTGGGTGGTGTGGGAGGCCGATGGATCCTACAGGCTCCTAGATATGAATATGTTCTGCTAAGATATATGAACAGGAAGTGGATTTCAGCCCAGTAATGATGGAATCTGGAGGCGAGAGGATTAGATTTAGAATTCCTTTACAGAGGAGA
>NW_017310120.1:2727-4755 GCF_000935625.1 Nanorana parkeri
CTGATCTCTATCACAGACAAAGGGGGGCGGTGATTACCACACTGGACAGGTCAGGACGGGGGCCCCCAAATACAGACATGCTGAAAAGGAAATACAAGAGGCGCCGGCCTCGGGGGTAAGGCGCCGGCCTCGGGGGTAAGGCGCCGGCCTCCTGGTAAGGCGTAATATACCATTGTCATCCTAGGTCACTGCCTGGCTATCCCGGAACAAGCATGAGCATATTATCTGTCCGCACACCTGATCTGTCCATGCTTGCTCCAGGTCAGCGACTCCTCAAGGATGCAGAACGGTGGGAGCGCAGACCTTTAAACAGCACAAGCAATTCCCATATTTCCATTCCAACATGCTTGCGTTGAAGCCAAACGACATTGAAAGCTGCTCCTTCTGTTGCCCTATACTGTATATTGTAGATTTAGGACACAAAACAATGAATTAAAGCTCAACTTCGGGCAGATACGGCTCTGTATTCATTCAATGCATCTGTTAGTGAAAGCAGTGTAAGTACCCGAGTACCTGAATGTGACCTGGTAATACAGGGCAGGCTAATAGGAGGCGAGAGCAGAGAGATGTGCTCATCAGTCTGCCGCTACTCCTTTGTCTGGTGTTTAGCTTTAATTAGAACAATTCCCCCCATAGATTTCATTCTTCTACTAGTCTGTATATCTAGATGAATATTCCCGCCAGTCAGATGAAGCCAACTAGAACATATAAAGGAAATGTGTATATAAGCAAATATTGGGGTAGAGGATGAAGCAAACTCTAACGGGTGAGGGGTCTTTAATTCTCTCACACAGCAAGGCAATCCTGAAGAGAGGCAGCAAGTTCCTCCTCCCTCCACCCCTTTATATGGCACCATGACAGAATAAAACCCGACCCTGGCCACATCCTAACTGTGCGTCTGTCTGGGGTAAAGATTGGTCTCAGTTTGTGGCCCGGGATTCTAGGCACGGGGGAGGGGGTCACAAATACAAAATGGAACCATCACATAGACTTTGATAACCGATTTGTGTCATTAACCTTCAATGGCTGACCATTAGACTGTACACAGCCGAGACCGGCCTTCATGTCGGGGTATTAACACAACGCAATGCTTTCCTGGTGGGGATAGGAATCCGCTATCGGCATTCCAACCAAATAAAAGGGTCTCTTGACCATCGGAGACATTTTTGGTTAAAAAGGAAATTAAATGCATGGACAAGAAAACTTTTCAAACAATTTATTGCAGCTATAAATCAAAATGCATTCAATACACAATTGTCCCCAACAAGGTGTCACCGTCCATTGAAGCATTGACAAATGAAAGATGCAGAGATGGAAAAATATAAAATGACAGATATTGGTACACAGCACTGCATGGAGCGGGAACACACACGTATGTGAAATGGGTTAAGGCTTCTTCAGTCCTCTCATGTCTACAGTTGCATAGCTAACGCCAAAACTACCCTTGTGATACCCTCAGACAGGACACGGGGCCCAATATATGGAATTGTAGAATGTACTCCGGGTGACCTTTGGGCCCGAGCTGAGGTAGTAACAGACATAGAGCTACCGTCCACCCCAAACACCCCCCCTCCTGGGGGTCAAGGGTCAAACAGTGTGGAAGCCAAGCATCTGTTTGCCAGTCATGGACCCGGCGGCATCATGGGAGAGATCATTGCCATGCTGGGTTCTCTGGAATATCAATCTCTTTCTTGCCGAGTGCTGGCAGCACCGGACCTTCCAGAGCAAAGCTCAATAATTGTGGAAACTTCTAAAGCCTCCATGGAAAGAGGCCATGACCCTTGACCATGAATGGTTCCCTGACAGATACAGTTCTTTACCATACGGGGTTAGATACGGATAGAACAGAGGGAACGGACAAAACTTTCCACGGGACAACAACATGGAAATTTAGGATTGTATGCAAGTAGAACATGGTCCCGGGATGTCATCATGAACACAAATGGACTGCTGGTTCAGATGAAAGGGACTCTGTTGCCAAAATAAAATAATGTGAAGAACAGAAGCACCCAAAAAAGGAGATTTATA
>NW_017310120.1:4817-6395 GCF_000935625.1 Nanorana parkeri
CATGTTTGTGCACTGCAGCCTCTGACACAACTACAGTATTGTATGTGAAGTTGCTGGCAGACGCCTGGTCCCCTAGCATGTCCTGTGGTACCTCCCTCCAGCCCCTACAGGGCACTGGGTCAGCGTACAGCGCTCTGGTCCCCTAGCATGTCCTGTGGTTCCTCCCTCCAGCCCCTACAGGACACACTGATACTGGGTCAGGAGATGGAGCTACAGCGCTGAGATGGGACCAGACATCCCCCTTACCTCTGGTCCCATACTATGTCCTGTGGTACCTCCCTCCAGCCCCTACAGGACACTGGCATTGGGTCAGCGTACAGCGCTGAGATGGGACCAGACATCCCCCTTACCTCTGGTCCCATACTATGTCCTGTGGTACCTCCCTCCAGCCCCTACAGGACACTGGCCTTGGGTCAGCGTACAGCGCTGAGATGGGGACCAGACACACCCCTTACCTCTGATCCCCTATGTCCTGTGGTACCTCCCTCCAGCCCCTACAGGACACTGGCCTTGGGTCAGCGTACAGCGCTGAGATGGGGACCAGACACACCCCTTACCTCTGATCCCCTATGTCCTGTGGTACCTCCCTCCAGCCCCTACAGGACACTGGCCTTGGGTCAGCGTACAGCGCTGAGATGGGGACCAGACACACCCCTTACCTCTGATCCCCTATGTCCTGTGGTACCTCCCTCCAGCCCCTACAGGACACTGGCCTTGGGTCAGCGTACAGCGCTGAGATGGGGACCAGACACACCCCTTACCTCTGATCCCCTATGTCCTGTGGTACCTCCCTCCAGCCCCTACAGGACACTGGCATTGGGTCAGCGTACAGCGCTGAGTTGGGGACCAGACACCCCCCGGACGGGCGGTGGAAGGGGACGGGCGGTGGAAGGGGACGGGCGGTGGAAGGGGACGGGCGGTGGAAGGGGACGGGCGGTGGAAGGGGACGGGCGGACGGTGGAAGGGGCCTCCATAAAACCTCTTCTTTTGTAGTTGGAGCTCGAAGACTTCACAGCCCCAAACTCCAAAAACTTAGGGTGAGGGACAGTGGAAGCCAACCAATCCTGATCGATTGAACAAGATATCATTTAGAAGTTACAAACCCCTGTAACCATGGCCTGTGGATAGCTCCGAGGGTAGTTAGAAATCTGCTTGTGTGTGTCTGAGCACATGTGAAGCTTCATGGGAGTAAGTTATCAGGCAATAGACGGAGACGTATCCACCTTGGAGGTCCCGTTCAGACCAAGGAGCAGAGCGTCCGGCAAAGCTAACCAATGCCGACAAAGGACATCCACGTTCTTGCTACATCGGTGGAAGGTAGATTCCATCATGGGTGACCAGCACATGGATGTGAACGGGGCCTGAAGGTGGAAACCATTATGAATTCCCAGGCGACGGCAGTGCTGCGTTTCCACAACCTCAAACACAACTGACCCGGGAGAGAAGTCAGCACTTGTGCAACAATGGAAAGAGAACTTTATAAACTTCCACAAAGGAAAAGCTGCTGAAGAGACTGTTGTAGAAAAATCTGATCTATATATTTCTTCTCTCTTAGAAATGACGTTCTCTAGGCGTTGT
>NW_017310120.1:6593-10157 GCF_000935625.1 Nanorana parkeri
TATATATAGGAGAAGGTAGCAGCAGACATGTAATATGACAGAAGCAGCACGCTCCTGAACATTACCACTTCAAGGTCATATAACCGACACGTAACCATCAAGTGAACAATAAATAGTATTCATAGACATTAATAACAGACAGGAAAGCAGCAGGTGGATGAACATTCGGCTGACCTCCCTTTCCAGGATATTAGATCAGCCGTCTCTTAGGTTGGACGCGGCACAGAACATTCTGCACCACATTCGCTCATCTTTCTTATCAAACACTTTACACGCCAGGAAAATCCGGCAAGCAATCCGGCTTCTGGGAACAGGTGAGCCATGGACGTGATCTTGGTCATTGAGTTCTGATATTGGAACATTCCGGTGACGGACGGTTTTACTCTCCGGATACGGATTGTGGAGAACATTCAGCTTTGACTTTACAGCCGCTGAGCAGATTGAACCGCGCCGATCACACGACGGGCTCAATCCACAAAGCGTCATACAAGGAGAGCAACCTTCAGGGATCGGCCGGTCAAATCTCTCCCAAATAAGAATCCCTATCCTATGAACTGAGCCCATCAAGTGTCATGTATGTGCTGGGTGTAGATCACCCTACCACCCCAAAACACCTTCACTATCCCTCCCTGGAGCTGGTCAGCCAACGCAGCATTGCATTTACATGTTCTACATGGAGAGCCCATGTATCGGGGGGTACCAGAAACTCATCAGTCCAAGAGAACCACCAGATCCACCCACAGCGCTTACCGTGAACCCCGACTCTGCCCATGCGGGTCCCCACTCACCCTGCTCTGCCCATGCGGGTCCCCACTCACCCTACTCTGCCCATGCGGGTCCCCACTCACCCTACTCTGCCCATGCGGGTCCCCACTCACCCTACTCTGCCCATGCGGGTCCCCACTCACCCTACTCTGCCCATGCGGGCCACCACTGTCCACACTCACTATACTCTGCCCATTTGGACCCCTGCTGTCTACACTTGCTTTCACACCATGGGAAATATTTCTGGATATGGGAGAGCAATAGACTCTTAATCCTTCCATATCTGTGCCTCAGCAGCCAATCACCAGTCCAAGGTGCTGTCAGGTGGGGTGGGAAGAGCTCCACCTAGTGGTAGGTTACACAGGGGCCTTGGTACCCAGCTCCCTCAGACAAATGCTATCAGCAGAAAACAAAGGGGGAGGGGGGGGCATTACAAGTTAATTTTAATTGGATGACCTTATGTAAGAATCCACAGCAAGTGGTCAACTATCTGCACCTCAAAAGTCATCCAATGACCCCGAGAGTTCTTTAAGACTGATACCAAAGAGAGTGCATGGCTGCCAGGGAGGCGTCAGCAATGGTGGTGCCCATGCTGGATTAGGTCAGGTTTACTTCAGGCAGGAAGTGGAAGCTCACTCCCCAATATACAGATGACCACAAGAGGAACATTTCCCATATCGCAGTATGAAATACAATATGGAACAACAAAAAAACAGGTCAAATTACTTTAAAAAAAAAAAAAGTCTAAAAACATTAACTTTCTAAAACTGGTTTCTTTTTCATGTTGCGGTGTTATTGTGTAAAAACATTCCTGAAAAAGTATCCTGTTTATGTAAAGTTTGTATACATGTCACTACGGGGTATATGGATAGTCCCCCAATGAGGAACCTACAAATCTGTACGGCATACAAAGAAAAAGATGGAAATATAACTATTTATGGAAGACTCGCTGGGCATATGCTGTTCTAGCAGTAAGGTCTGGATGGTAACCAGGGGCCCGTTCATAAAGACTCGAGCATCAATGAGACTGTTGTCCCCGGCAACCAGATACGGCTTCATATTCCTGGGTAGCTAGGACAATAAAGCCAACTGGCTGCTGAGAATCAAGAGCTCTCATCATGGCCGAGTCTTCACGTGTCAACCTATGAATGTGGCGTGTCAGAAGACAGAAGACCAAGTCATCCCAGAGCTCACACTACACTCCAGAAGCTTAGAAAGCAGACTCTCCATTTCTGAACATGGATCTCATGATCGGCATGACCATACACACCGGGTCAAACCTTCAAGTCATTGCTTTCAATAAAACAAGGAAACTCTCAGCATGTACACCGGATACTCTGCTGTGTATTTATAACACACCCTATGCAAGGTGTGTGAATACTCAAATATCAATTTATCGTTTCATTGGTTTTCGGGTTTTTGGCCTTGGTTTTCCGACCACTCGTTCAAGCTTGCGAGCAGCCTGGGATCGAGTCTTTACAAGACAGGAAGTCCGGGTTTGTACAACCTGCTTGCTCTTCCGATGCTTTGCTTTGGACCCACGCTTAGGGTGTGTTATAAGCTTTTTTAAGTCCGTATGATGGGAATCATACCTATTCTCAGGATCGTCGTCATCGTCTTCCTCATCCTCAGCAGCGCCAGATTTTGTCCCTGCTTCATCACCTTGAGAAAGAAAGAAACAAGAGACAGATCATTTATTAACAAATATATACTGAAAACTAAAAGAAAATACAACAGCCACTTTCAAATCCCTCAACTGGAAGGAACATCGCGATATACACACACAGTATACTAAGGAATAGGATCTCTGCACTCCATACAAAATGTTTAGGAGTTCATTGAGGGCCACAGGAAGCCTTTCACCTTTGGCCTTTCACCTTGACCTTTGGCCTATACTGCCACCTAAATGAGGATTTAACAAAAGGCTAAGAAATAAATGCAGCCTGTCGTGTAACCTCTCCTACTACCAGCGTGCCTTGGCTTTGTAGCATACAGTACTGGGAGCATGATCATAAAACACAGAGGGGTGGCACCCGCGTCCCTCAATGGACTCCAAAAGGATCTGATAGGGAGTACAAAGTCCCACTTGCTTTCTCATCCATTGAGGACACCAGAAGTCTGTCACCTTCAGGATACCTAAAATAAGTCCAACGAAGGGTCGGGCAACACAGCAAATAAATGCCAACAGGTCCTAGAAAAAAACCCAACAGAACTAGGGAATGGAAATATATGTATAAGGGGAAGAACGGTTATAAACATTGTACCGTGTTTCCCCGAAAATAAGACACTGTCTTATATTTTTTTTGGCTCACAAAAACACACTAGGTCTTATTTTCGGGGGAGGTCTTATTTTTTTATATTTTTTTTAATGTATAACAATCCAAATGAAATAATCCAAAATGGCAAAGTTAAGAATAGGGTGATCAGGGCAATCAGGGGTACCTTTCCAAGAGCATTTTGGTAACCAGAAAAAGCGAAGCGCACTTACACTATAGATTCCTAACAGGCGGAGTGCATTGGGTATCACTCCACCTGTGACAGGAGTTGGCGCTATAGAGTAAACATAGGCTTATGCGGCTCTGCTCCCTGTGCTGCCGCATCACTTCCTCTAGCGCTGGCTTCATTGGCACGCTGATTCTCTCCCACGGCTCTTCAGGTTCCCCCTTATGCCACCACCGGCCCTGGCAATGGTCACAACTAGGTCTTATTTTCGGAGTAGGTCATATATTTTATCAATTCCCAAAAATAGTACTAGGTCTTATTTTCGGGGTAGGTCTTATTTTCAGGGAAACAGGGTAT
>NW_017310120.1:18534-24564 GCF_000935625.1 Nanorana parkeri
TTTTTTTATATTTTTTTTAATGTATAACAATCCAAAGTTAATGCAAATCCAAATGAAATAATCCAAAATGGCAAAGTTAAGAATAGGGTGATCAGGGCAATCAGGGGTACCTTTCCAAGAGCAATTTGGTAACCAGAAAAAGCGAAGCGCACTTTCACTATAGATTCCTCACAGGCGGAGTGCATTGGGTATCACTCCACCTGTGACAGGAGTTGGCGCTATAGAGTAAACATAGGCTTATGCGGCTCTGCTCCCTGTGCTGCCGCATCACTTCCTCTAGCGCTGGCTTCATTGGCACGCTGATTCTCTCCCACGGCTCTTCAGGTTCCCCCTTATGCCACCACCGGCCCTGGGAATGGTCACAACTAGGTCTTATTTTCGGAGTAGGTCATATATTTTATCAATTCCCAAAAATAGTACTAGGTCTTATTTTCGGGGTAGGTCTTATTTTCAGGGAAACAGGGTATCTAATTTCATATATATGTATATAATGGTGGGTCCCCGGTTATTAATTTCAGCAAAGAAGAACAATTCCCCAAAAAGGGGATCCCACCATTACTGGTGTGGGAGGTGCGTCATTTGAATGGCACCCCAAAGCACCTCCCACCCACAGTTCGACTGCCTGCACCTGGACGCGCAGTACCTCAACGCCGTGTGTGCGACTTGGGTCATGACTTAATGACAGAGGACAAATGTGGGTCCCGGGCTTACACAGGTGGAGGACCGCTGCCGTAAAGTGGACGGGTGGCAAAAACATTTTTTTAAAAGCATTTCAGTTAAAGTAGGGATCGGTTTATTCGCTGTGTGTTTGGTGAGAACTCCCTTTACTTCCTGTCTAGAAGACTCGCCATGAAGTAACAGGTGTCCCCTTTGGAAGATTGCCCCTCACAACTTGCTCTGGTGACAACTCCTGAAATTTGGATTACCCCCCCCCCGACAATGGACACCAAAACAAATTTAGAGGGGGAATCCCCCAGGGGTGGCCAAACTCCGGCCCTCCAGCTGGGGTGGAACTACGAATCCCATGAGGCATTGCAAGATTCTCACAGACATGACTCCCGGAGAGAGATGCATCATGGGATTTGTAGTTTCACCACAGCTGGAGGGCCGGAGCTCGGCCATCCCCTGCAAGCCTAAAGGGAACACACAGAGCAATGAAAGTTGACAAAACGAGAAGAACAAAGTGTCAGGCCTCTCTACATGGCTGCTGTGCAAGGACATGGAAAGCGCTGTATACATGGGAACTGAACCGACCAATGAAAGGGCCACATTGACCCGACTAGCCACACAAGCAAATCAGCCTGAAACGTGTCGCACGCCGGGGCACGAGTCACGCACGCCGGGGCACGAGTCACGCACGCCGGGGCACGAGTCACGCACGCCGGGGTAGGAGTGGCAATATGGAGGGCAGTAAAGTTTACCTGATGACTGGCAGAAGTCGGCTTTGGTTAGAACTTCATTCTCCACTAAGGGTTTAATCTTTTGCTCGTCCTCGCTGCCGTCATCGGAATTATGGCTTGCAGCATCATCATCATGGCTGTCCTCAGACAAGTCAGAGAGGTCCGTGGCCGTGGACTGTTTCTGGGTCTTGGCCGCCTTGCCGCGCTCCTGAGTGGACTTATTTCTCTTGTGTTTTTTGCGGTTCCGTTCCTCGGCGGACGACTCGCTTTCTTCGTAGCTTTTGGCTTTCTTCTTTGCAGATTTCTTGGCCTCCTCGAGATTTCCTAACTTTTGGATCTTCTTCTCCAGCTCGGAGTCGTAGTTGGAGGAGTCGGAGTGTTCTGCGCGCTGTTTTTTAGCCGCGGTAGAATTTCGAGTATTTCTTTTGGTCACCTCGGCGCCAGAACTGGAGCTCTTTCGTTTTCTCTTCTCGCCCCCCTTGAGGTTGTCCTTTTCCACGGCCTGCTTGGCCTCGGTACCACTGTCGGGTTCGGACGAGGAGTTGCTCATCAAAGCCGCCTTTTTCAGGACTTCCGGCATTTCCTCAGAATCAGAACCACTTTTTAGCGTTTTCTCATCGGATTTTTTAGATTTCCTACTTTTAGAAGTGGCGGCGCTGCTGGAGGAACTTCGCTTCTCTTTCTTCTCTTTCTTGGATGGCTCACTTTTAGGCTTCTTCTTCTCTTTGACATGACTTTCCTCCTCTGCATTGGGCAAGGAGGTCGCCGAGTCATTCTGGCGTCGCTTGGGTGTCGTTTTAACGCGTGGAGACTTCCGCTGCTTGGGGTCTTCATTGTCGGAGGAAGGCTCATTGCTGGAGCTCCTGGCCTCATTATCACTTCCAGACCCTTTGGCTTTCTTTTTTGGAGTCTTCTCGGGACTCTTGGAGAAAGATAACGGAGTCAGTTTCAGAATCAGCTCCTTTTTAACAGGCGTTTTGGCTTGCGGGTCGTCTTTTTTGCTAGTTTTTAAGGCAGACTCATTTAAAGCATTGTGGGCCTCTAAGGTGGAATCCAAACTGTCGAAGATATCTTCCGGGACCGCAGAGGGGACAGAAACTATGTCCATGTCAAGAGCTTCTCCGGCATTGGGTTCAAATGACCGGTCACTTTTGGCTTTGGGAGAAGCGCTTGACTTGGTTTCTTTTGGTGATGCAACGGAACCTTCGTCCTCAGACTCCGCCCCAGACGCCGGCTCCTTCCTGGTGCTTCTCCTCTTACTTTCACCCGAGGTGCGTTTTGACTTTTCGGTTACCTTTTTCTTTCGGTTTTGCGGCGATTTATGGCTCTTCTCATCAGAACTGCTTTCAGCATTTCTATCTTCTTGTACTTCTTCCTTCTCTTTTTTATCTTCATCAGAAGGAGATTTATTTTCCACGGTGACAAGATCATCTTCTGCCAGCTGCACGTCAGCATCCTCCTCCACTTCCATAGCAGCGGCATCATCATCATCATTGGCAGCGGCATCATCATCCTCATCATCATCATCTAAACTCCCCTTTGTAGAAGACACTTCTGGATCTTTCTCCTCATCGTCCGGCAAGTCTTCCACGTCCGGCATTTCACCCGGCTTCCCATGATGGTCGTTCTCCGGGCTCTCTTCAGATGCTTGGTGATTTTCACTGTCGCAATTTGACACCTTTTCTCCGTCACACACGTTGGCCGTTCCCTGGTCCTCTTCATTCGTTCTTTTCTCTTTGGACGCTTTCGGCTCACCGGTCACTTCTTTACTTTTCTTGGACGATGTTTTTCTTCGAACAGACGCAAGCTCCAAAGCCAAACTTTCCTCCAGAGCTTCGTGCGCCTTTTTCAAGTCGCCCAAAACGGACTTAAAGGCCTTTAGCTGTCGGAAATTGGTGGCGGAGTTAACGACCGCATTTTCGGACTCGTGTTTCAGAAACTTGATGAAGCTTTTGTTTAAGTTGGTTGTCGTTTCAACTATTCTTTTTGTTTTCTTTACCATTTCTTTCGGCACCATAAGTGCTTTAAAGGAATAGGTTATTGCACCAGAATAGAAACGATCCAGTTTTTCTTGTCCATTACAGCTGGAGGTTTTCTGATTCTGGTCACAGATCTTGCCCTTGTCATTTTCTACCTTAATTTTCTTTTTATTTTGCTGCAACAGTTGCTCCAGGTTGTCGAACACACTGTTACATGCCGCAACCAAGTCCAGCAAGGGTTCAGGCTGGCACATATAACATTGCCACTTGCTTTCTTCATCCATAATGGTAGACAGCTCTCTCCGACCGAGATTCCGAAGGATGCAGGTTTTACAGAAGGCGTTGTGGCAGAAATCGCAGCAAATGAGATTTCCTCCTTCAGCACACCACCTAGACAAAAACACAGCAATGTTAAAGAGGCGCTAAAGCAGATTTCTGGTCCTCAGACTTATATGTGCAAGAAATCGCATTCATCTTAGGGCAGAGGTGGACAAATTATTATGGAATTCAGGAGCCAACCAACCCGGGAGCAAGCTCCATCGCCAACAGTTAGAGAATACCTCAAATGTTAGGCTCCGGCTATATTATTTTAGGAGCACTGGCTCCCGGGATTTGTCCAGCCCGGTCTCAACACTCATAATCTCACCGACAGAAGATTTTATTAATGGCAAGGAAGAGCAAGCAAGTTCACAAAATGTGAAACAATTATTACACTCAAAGAGCAACTACGCAGACCCTTCCCCCACACCGATGTCTTTGTTCTGGTATCAGTATTTGGTATCGGCGAATACCGAAGTCCCATTAAGGAAGCCAGGCGGTGTGCAATAACTCGCCGCCCGGCTTCCAGATTAGCCAGGAAGCCGTCTCCACGCTCCATCACCAAATGACAAGGGAGCATGGAGCCGGCATCCCGGCCAAACAGGAAACAATACACGTCGCCCAGCTTCCCCATTGGCCGGGAAGCCGGCTCCATGCTCCCTCGTCACCAAGTTCTGAGGTAGCATGGAGCCAGCTTCCCGTCCAATCAGGAAGCTGGGTGGCAAGTGATTACCCACCCCCCGAATTCCTGATTGGCCAGGAAGCCAGCTCCACGCTCCCTGGTGACGGAGCACGGAGCCGGCTTCCCGGCCAATCAGGAAGCTGGGCAGCGTGTAATGACTCCTGAAGTTACGGTATCGGGCTAGGCATCGGCAGCATTTGGTCGGGTACTAGTACTCGCCCCAATACTAGTATCAGTGTCTGTGCATCCCTAGAAGGCATAGTGTCCCAGAAACGCACTGCTACCCACCTGCATTGTTCATCCATACCATCGGCATCGCGGTTGATGTCATCACTCATGTAATATTTAAAGCAACTCTGAAGATAAACATTGAGAAAAGCGAAGTTAGATGTAAGGCCCATGCTCTCTGATAGCAGTAGCTCTAGAATGATTGAACTCAATTACCATAATACAGTTATTATGCATCTAATTCATACAAAAATAAGCATTTTGTGGTTTAAAACGGATAAATAAAATGAGAGATTTTGACAGACATTTGTTAGTACCTGTAGAGTTCCCTAATCCTCTTACCATATGTTCCGTCTGATGGACTTGGCATTAGAGCAGCTTCCAAAGTCCAAAAAAGAAAAAGTGCATCCAAGAGGGCCATCAATGTCAGATTGCACTTTCCTAACTGTAATCCGTCCTTCATATAGTGACGGGACATAGAAGATGGAAAATTATATAGCATGGCAGGCCGTAGCCGAGGGGCGCAGGGAGAAGGCAGGCCGTAGCCGAGGGGCGCAGGGAGAAGGCAGGCCGTAGCCGAGGGGCGCAGGGAGAAGGCAGGCCATGCTGGAAAGTGACCTTGCAGAATGAAGAATCTCCAGTAGAGTGGAAACATGAATTGGTAGAGATAGAAGACATTATAAGCGGGTAGGTCACTGGCAGGTGTGAGGGCGCACTGGTAAAGTGAGAAGGGGGTTGGGGGTGCCAGGTGCACAGACCTCTATGGGCAATCACCACAGATAAGCTGCCACAACAAAGTATCAGCGTCCCTGCATCCTGGATGGAAGGATCTCCTCCTAAGGTGCAGAGAACTGATAGATTGATTCCTCATCAGATTGTAAGTCAATGAAATCCGCAGAAGTCCGATCACTAGAAAGTTCTACATAAGGACCGCTCACTGATCATCCGCATAACATTCAGGCAGATAATAGGCAGAGATCTGACCAATGGGGACGTACCTTACAAATGAGGACCTGGAGGGCGGGGTGCCTATGAATGGAGTCCTTGTGGAAGTGATTGACTTGCTGGCCGCATGCTGTGCAGCTAACTATTCCATGGAGACCGTCCTCTGCGAGTACAGAGAAGACGAGATATGATCATTCATCCAATAGGAGCTATGACGCGTACAAAGATCGGCTGCGACCACTTACCTGGACGTTTCTTAGATAATGAAAGATCGGCTTTAACTTTATTTCGGCTTCTAAATTCCGGTCCTTTAAAATCATCTTTGTCTTCATTGAGAACCGGCTCGGGCTGAACCACAACAGTGCCTGGAAATGTATAAAGAGTTCAGGCTGCTTTCACCAAACACAGAAGTGAACTCCGATATCAGAAAGCCCAGAACTCATCACAACCTGACAGTCATATATTGAAGATATAGAGA
>NW_017310120.1:24579-30777 GCF_000935625.1 Nanorana parkeri
ATCTGGAGCAGTTACCCACGGCAACCAATCAGATCAGTTTGTTCAGTTAAGGTTTGAAAATGAAATCTAGAAGCTGATTGGTTGCCGGGCGCGGCTACTCCAGAATCAATTGTAAAACTGTGTGGTCATACCTAGAGGCAAGCTCTCCATGTCCACCTCCGGGTCAGAGTCGGCTATGACCTCTTCCTTTGGCTCTTCATCAGACTCCACGTATTTTGTCACAATGCTGGGCTTCCTACAAGTAAGATAAACCAGAATCATCAGCTATGGAAGGGGGGCAATTGTCATGGCGACACGTGGTATAGAGGAGGCGGGCTGCATCCGTATACAGATGGGTAGAATTACCTTTTAGAGCGAGGAGTTCCGGGGGGCCAGAGAATACCGGCACAAGACACAACGTATACACAGAGAATACCGGCACAAGACACAACGTATACACAGAGATTCCCGGCACAAGACACAACGTATACACAGAGAATACCGGCACAAGACACAACGTATACACAGAGATTCCCGGCACAAGACACAACGTATACACAGATTCCCGGCACAAGACACAACGTATACACAGATTCCCGGCACAAGACACAACGTATACACAGAGAATACCGGCACAAGACACAACGTATACACAGAGATTCCCGGCACAAGACACAACGTATACACAGAGAATACCGGCACAAGAAGAAGGTGATCTGTAGATCCAGATATAGGACGGAACATTTACAAAACAACCCATTTCATGTCCTAGCCTCCCTACAGGTCACTCAGTGATACCATTACATCAAAGGGCTAAACTCCATGTGGCTCCACCGCTTACTACCCCCCTCAGGCTGCCATCATTGATCAATCCCCTGCAATCTGCACCCCTCTCTGCTGCGGGAGCACCCAGGATTCCCCCGCAACCTGCACCCCTCTCTGCTGTGGGTGCCCCCAGGATTCCCCCCGCAATCTGCACCCCTCTGTGCTGCGGGAGCCCCCAGGATTCACCCCGCAACCTACACCCCTCTCTGCTGCGGGAGCCCCCAGGATTCCCCCCGCAACCTGCACCCCTCTGTGCTGCGGGAGCCCCCAGGATTCCCCCCGCAATCTGCACCCCTCTGTGCTGCGGGAGCCCCCAGGATTCCCCCCGCAATCTGCACCCCTCTGTGCTGCGGGAGCCCCCAGGATTCCCCCCGCAATCTGCACCCCTCTGTGCTGCGGGAGCCCCCAGGATTCCCCCCGCAATCTGCACCCCTCTGTGCTGCGGGAGCCCCCAGGATTCCCCCCGCAATCTGCACCCCTCTGTGCTGCGGGAGCCCCCAGGATTCCCCCCGCAATCTGCACCCCTCTGTGCTGCGGGAGCCCCCAGGATTCCCCCCGCAATCTGCACCCCTCTGTGCTGCGGGAGCCCCCAGGATTCCCCCCGCAATCTGCACCCCTCTGTGCTGCGGGAGCCCCCAGGATTCCCCCCGCAATCTGCACCCCTCTGTGCTGCGGGAGCCCCCAGGATTCCCCCCGCAATCTGCACCCCTCTGTGCTGCGGGAGCCCCCAGGATTCCCCCCGCAATCTGCACCCCTCTGTGCTGCGGGAGCCCCCAGGATTCCCCCCGCAATCTGCACCCCTCTGTGCTGCGGGAGCCCCCAGGATTCCCCCCGCAATCTGCACCCCTCTGTGCTGCGGGAGCCCCCAGGATTCCCCCCGCAATCTGCACCCCTCTGTGCTGCGGGAGCCCCCAGGATTCCCCCCGCAATCTGCACCCCTCTGTGCTGCGGGAGCCCCCAGGATTCCCCCCGCAATCTGCACCCCTCTGTGCTGCGGGAGCCCCCAGGATTCCCCCCGCAATCTGCACCCCTCTGTGCTGCGGGAGCCCCCAGGATTCCCCCCGCAATCTGCACCCCTCTGTGCTGCGGGAGCCCCCAGGATTCCCCCCGCAATCTGCACCCCTCTGTGCTGCGGGAGCCCCCAGGATTCCCCCCGCAATCTGCACCCCTCTGTGCTGCGGGAGCCCCCAGGATTCCCCCCGCAATCTGCACCCCTCTGTGCTGCGGGAGCCCCCAGGATTCCCCCCGCAATCTGCACCCCTCTGTGCTGCGGGAGCCCCCAGGATTCCCCCCGCAATCTGCACCCCTCTGTGCTGCGGGAGCCCCCAGGATTCCCCCCGCAATCTGCACCCCTCTGTGCTGCGGGAGCCCCCAGGATTCCCCCCGCAATCTGCACCCCTCTGTGCTGCGGGAGCCCCCAGGATTCCCCCCGCAATCTGCACCCCTCTGTGCTGCGGGAGCCCCCAGGATTCCCCCCGCAATCTGCACCCCTCTGTGCTGCGGGAGCCCCCAGGATTCCCCCCGCAACCTGCACCCCTCTGTGCTGCGGGTGCCCCCAGGGAGTCCCCCGTAATCTGCATATCGCAGATAAGAATTTTCCAATCACAGCAGAAGAAGAAGAAGAAGAAGAAGGAGGGAGGAGAAGGAGGAGAAGAAGGAGAAGGATGAGGATGAGGATAATGAGGATGAGGAGGAGGATAATGAGGATGAGGAGGAGGATAATGAGGATGAGGAGGAGGATAATGAGGGTGAGGAGGAGGATGAGGATGAGGAGGAGGATAATGAGGGTGAGGATAATGAGGAGGAGGATAATGAGGAGGAGGATAATGAGGAGGAGGATGAGGAGGAGGAGGATGAGGAGGAGGAGGAGGATAATGAGGATGAGGATAATGAGGATGAGGAGGATAATGAGGATGAGGAGGATGAGGAGGATGAGGAGGAGAGCGCGTACCTCTTCCGTGTTGGTCTCCATTGCATGCAGTCTATGTGCGGATTTGGGTTTGGCGGCGCTCTTGGCCACGGATTGTCTGGTCGGTGAAGTCGTGTCCTCAGATTCCTCCGAGGAATGAGCTAAATATTCGTGAAGTTTCTGCACCAACGTATTCAACTTGCTTTCACTTGTGGAGAAAGAGACACAGATAAGACAATAGAAGATTCACCCGACAATACCAAGGACAGACCCCCCCCTCCCCATTACATATCTGATATAACCAGTATATATGTATACAACACAGGGTCAGAGGTCATACGTTGTACCCTATACACAGTCTATATGTATACAACACAGGGTCAGAGGTCATACGTTGTACCCTATACTCAGTATATATGTATACAAGACAGGGTCAGAGGTCGCACCCTATACACAGTCTATATGTATACAACACAGGGTCAGAGGTCATACGATGTACCCTATACTCAGTATATATGTATACAAGACAGGGTCAGAGGTCGCACCCTATACACAGTCTATATGTATACAACACAGGGTCAGAGGTCATACGATGTACCCTATACTCAGTATATATGTATACAAGACAGGGTCAGAGGTCAAGGAGGATAATGAGGATGAGGAGGAGGATAATGAGGGTGAGGAGGAGGATGAGGATGAGGAGGAGGATAATGAGGGTGAGGATAATGAGGAGGAGGATAATGAGGAGGAGGATAATGAGGAGGAGGATGAGGAGGAGGAGGATAATGAGGAGGAGGATAATGAGGAGGAGGATGAGGAGGAGGAGGATGAGGAGGAGGAGGAGGATAATGAGGATGAGGATAATGAGGATGAGGAGGATAATGAGGATGAGGAGGATGAGGAGGATGAGGAGGAGAGCGCGTACCTCTTCCGTGTTGGTCTCCATTGCATGCAGTCTATGTGCGGATTTGGGTTTGGCGGCGCTCTTGGCCACGGATTGTCTGGTCGGTGAAGTCGTGTCCTCAGATTCCTCCGAGGAATGAGCTAAATATTCGTGAAGTTTCTGCACCAACGTATTCAACTTGCTTTCACTTGTGGAGAAAGAGACACAGATAAGACAATAGAAGATTCACCCGACAATACCAAGGACAGACCCCCCCCTCCCCATTACATATCTGATATAACCAGTATATATGTATACAACACAGGGTCAGAGGTCATACGTTGTACCCTATACACAGTCTATATGTATACAACACAGGGTCAGAGGTCATACGTTGTACCCTATACTCAGTATATATGTATACAAGACAGGGTCAGAGGTCGCACGCTATACTCCGTCTATATGTATACAAGACAGGGTCAGAGGTCATACGTAGACAGTATATGGGCCCCCCACCGCACGTCTATTAACAGGCCGCTATTTTCACACTACATTCTCCGACACCTCTCCCCCCACCATCCTCCGACACCTCTCCCCTCACCATCCACACTACATTCTCTGACACCTCTCCCCCCACCATCCTCCGACACCTCTCCCCTCACCATCCACACTACATTCTCTGACACCTCTCCCCCCACCATCCTCCGACACCTCTCCCCTCACCATCCACACTACATTCTCTGACACCTCTCCCCCCACCATCCTCCGACACCTCTCCCCTCACCATCCACACTACATTCTCTGACACCTCTCCCCCCACCATCCTCCGACACCTCTCCCCTCACCATCCACACTACATTCTCTGACACCTCTCCCCCCACCATCCTCCGACACCTCTCCCCTCACCATCCACACTACATTCTCTGACACCTCTCCCCCCACCATCCTCCGACACCTCTCCCCTCACCATCCACACTACATTCTCTGACACCTCTCCCCCCACCATCCTCCGACACCTCTCCCCTCACCATCCACACTACATTCTCTGACACCTCTCCCCCCACCATCCTCCGACACCTCTCCCCTCACCATCCACACTACATTCTCTGACACCTCTCCCCCCACCATCCTCCGACACCTCTCCCCTCACCATCCACACTACATTCTCTGACACCTCTCCCCCCACCATCCTCCGACACCTCTCCCCTCACCATCCACACTACATTCTCTGACACCTCTCCCCCCACCATCCTCCGACACCTCTCCCCTCACCATCCACACTACATTCTCTGACACCTCTCCCCCCACCATCCTCCGACACCTCTCCCCTCACCATCCACACTACATTCTCTGACACCTCTCCCCCCACCATCCTCCGACACCTCTCCCCTCACCATCCACACTACATTCTCTGACACCTCTCCCCCCACCATCCTCCGACACCTCTCCCCTCACCATCCACACTACATTCTCTGACACCTCTCCCCCCACCATCCTCCGACACCTCTCCCCTCACCATCCACACTACATTCTCTGACACCTCTCCCCCCACCATCCTCCGACACCTCTCCCCTCACCATCCACACTACATTCTCTGACACCTCTCCCCCCACCATCCTCCGACACCTCTCCCCTCACCATCCACACTACATTCTCTGACACCTCTCCCCCCACCATCCTCCGACACCTCTCCCCTCACCATCCACACTACATTCTCTGACACCTCTCCCCCCACCATCCTCCGACACCTCTCCCCTCACCATCCACACTACATTCTCTGACACCTCTCCCCCCACCATCCTCCGACACCTCTCCCCTCACCATCCACACTACATTCTCTGACACCTCTCCCCCCACCATCCTCCGACACCTCTCCCCTCACCATCCACACTACATTCTCTGACACCTCTCCCCCCACCATCCTCCGACACCTCTCCCCTCACCATCCACACTACATTCTCTGACACCTCTCCCCCCACCATCCTCCGACACCTCTCCCCTCACCATCCACACTACATTCTCTGACACCTCTCCCCCCACCATCCTCCGACACCTCTCCCCTCACCATCCACACTACATTCTCTGACACCTCTCCCCCCACCATCCTCCGACACCTCTCCCCTCACCATCCACACTACATTCTCTGACACCTCTCCCCCCACCATCCTCCGACACCTCTCCCCTCACCATCCACACTACATTCTCTGACACCTCTCCCCCCACCATCCTCCGACACCTCTCCCCTCACCATCCACACTACATTCTCTGACACCTCTCCCCCCACCATCCTCCGACACCTCTCCCCTCACCATCCACACTACATTCTCTGACACCTCTCCCCCCACCATCCTCCGACACCTCTCCCCTCACCATCCACACTACATTCTCTGACACCTCTCCCCCCACCATCCTCCGACACCTCTCCCCTCACCATCCACACTACATTCTCTGACACCTCTCCCCCCACCATCCTCCGACACCTCTCCCCTCACCATCCACACTACATTCTCCGACACCTCTCCCCCCACCATCTGCACTACATTCTTCGACACCTATCCCCTCACCATCCTCCGACACCTCTCCCCTCACCATCCACACTACA